>NW_026707374.1:37500-122500 GCF_902713425.1 Acipenser ruthenus
TTTCATTGTGTTACAACATGGAATCAAAATGGATTTAATTGGGAGTTTTTGCCACTGATCAACACAAGAAAAGTCCATAATGTCAAAGTGAAAAATAAAATCTACAACTTGTTCTAAATTAATTACAAATATAAAACAGAAAATAATTGATTGCATAAGTATTCACCCCCTTTGCTATGACACACCTAAATAAGCTCTGGTGCAACCAATTGTCTTTAGAAGTCACATAATTAGTTGAATGGAGTCCACCTGTGTGCAATTAAGGTGTTTCACATGATTTCAGGTTAAATACACCTGTCTCTGGGAGGTCCCACAGTTGGTTAGTACATTTCCTAACAAAAACTACATCATGAAGATGAAGGAACATTCAAAGCAAATCCGGAATAAGGTTCTTCAAAATCACCAATCAGGGGTAGGATATAAGAACATTTCCAAGGCATTGAATATCCTCTCAGAGCACAGTAAAGTCCATTATTAAGAAATGGAGAGAATATGGCACAACTGTGAATCTGTCTAGAACAGGCCGTCCTCAAAAACGGAGTATCCGGGCGTATAGGGCACTAGTCAGGGAGGCCACCAAGAGGCCTATGGCAACTCTAAAGGAGTTACAGTGTTCCACGGCTGAGCTGGGAGACACTGTGCATATGGCAACAATAGCCCGGGTGCTTCACAAAACTGGCCTTTATGGGAGAGTGGCAAAAAGAAAGCCATTGTTGAAAAAAACTCGCATCAAATCTCGGCTAGAGTTTCCCAGAAGGCATGTGGGAGACTCTGAGACCAAGTGGAAGAAGATTCTATGGTCTGATGAGACCAAAATAGAGCTTTTTGGCCTCAACGCTAAGCGCTATGTTTGCCACTGATCAACACAAGAAAAGTCCATAATGTCAAAGTGAAAAATAAAATCTACAAATTGTTCTAAATTAATTACAAATATAAAACAGAAAATAATTGATTGCATAAGTATTCACCCCCTTTGCTATGACACACCTAAATAAGCTCTGGTGCAACCAATTGTCTTTAGAAGTCACATAATTAGTTGAATGGAGTCCACCTGTGTGCAATTAAGGTGTTTCACATGATTTCAGGTTAAATACACCTGTCTCTGGGAGGTCCCACAGTTGGTTAGTACATTTCCTAACAAAAACTACATGATGAAGATGAAGGAACATTCAAAGCAAATCCGGAATAAGGTTCTTCAAAAGCACCAATCAGGGGTAGGATATAAGAACATTTCCAAGGCATTGAATATCCTCTCAGAGCACAGTAAAGTCCATTATTAAGAAATGGAGAGAATATGGCACAACTGTGAATCTGTCTAGAACAGGCCGTCCTCAAAAACGGAGTATCCGGGCATATAGGGCACTAGTCAGGGAGGCCACCAAGAGGCCTATGGCAACTCTAAAGGAGTTACAGTGTTCCACGGCTGAGCTGGGAGACACTGTGCATATGGCAACAATAGCCCGGGTGCTTCACAAAACTGGCCTTTATGGGAGAGTGGCAAAAAGAAAAAAACTCGCATCAAATCTCGGCTAGAGATTCCCAGAAGGCATGTGGGAGACTCTGAGACCAAGTGGAAGAAGATTCTATGGTCTGATGAGACCAAAATAGAGCTTTTTGGCCTCAACGCTAAGCGCTATGTTTGCCACTGATCAACACAAGAAAAGTCCATAATGTCAAAGTGAAAAATAAAATCTACAAATTGTTCTAAATTAATTACAAATATAAAACAGAAAATAATTGATTGCATAAGTAATCACCCCCTTTGCTATGACACACCTAAATAAGCTCTGGTGCAACCAGTTGTCTTTAGAAGTCACATAATTAGTCGAATGGAGTCCACCTGTGTGCAATTAAGGTGTTTCACATGATTTCAGGTTAAATACACCTGTCTCTGGGAGGTCCCACAGTTGGTTAGTACATTTCCTAACAAAAACTACATCATGAAGATGAAGGAACATTCAAAGCAAATCCGGAATAAGGTTCTTCAAAAGCACCAATCAGGGGTAGGATATAAGAACATTTCCAAGGCATTGAATATCCTCTCAGAGCACAGTAAAGTCCATTATTAAGAAATGGAGAGAATATGGCACAACTGTGAATCTGTCTAGAACAGGCCGTCCTCAAAAACGGAGTATCCGGGCGTATAGGGCACTAGTCAGGGAGGCTACCAAGAGGCCTATGGCAACTCTGAAGGAGTTACAGTGTTCCACGGCTGAGCTGGGAGACACTGTGCATATGGCAATAATAGCCCGGGTGCTTCACAAAACTGGCCTTTATGGGAGAGTGGCAAAAAGAAAGCCATTGTTGAAAAAAACTCGCATCAAATCTCGGCTAGAGTTTCCCAGAAGGCATGTGGGAGACTCTGAGACCAAGTGGAAGAAGATTCTATGGTCTGATGAGACCAAAATAGAGCTTTTTGGCCTCAACGCTAAGCGCTATGTTTGCCACTGATCAACACAAGAAAAGTCCATAATGTCAAAGTGAAAAATAAAATCTACAAATTGTTCTAAATTAATTACAAATATAAAACAGAAAATAATTGATTGCATAAGTATTCACCCCCTTTGCTATGACACACCTAAATAAGCTCTGGTGCAACCAATTGTCTTTAGAAGTCACATAATTAGTTGAATGGAGTCCACCTGTGTGCAATTAAGGTGTTTCACATGATTTCAGGTTAAATACACCTGTCTCTGGGAGGTCCCACAGTTGGTTAGTACATTTCCTAACAAAAACTACATCATGAAGATGAAGGAACATTCAAAGCAAATCCGGAATAAGGTTCTTCAAAAGCACCAATCAGGGGTAGGATATAAGAACATTTCCAAGGCATTGAATATCCTCTCAGAGCACAGTAAAGTCCATTATTAAGAAATGGAGAGAATATGGCACAACTGTGAATCTGTCTAGAACAGGCCGTCCTCAAAAACTGAGTATCCGGGCGTATAGGGCACTAGTCAGGGAGGCCACCAAGAGGCCTATGGCAACTCTAAAGGAGTTACAGTGTTCCACGGCTGAGCTGGGAGACACTGTGCATATGGCAACAATAGCCCGGGTGCTTCACAAAACTGGCCTTTATGGGAGAGTGGCAAAAAGAAAGCCATTGTTGAAAAAAACTCGCATCAAATCTCGGCTAGAGTTTCCCAGAAGGCAGGTGGGAGACTCTGAGACCAAGTGGAAGAAGATTCTATGGTCTGATGAGACCAAAATAGAGCTTTTTGTCCTCAACGCTAAGCGCTATGTTTGCCACTGATCAACACAAGAAAAGTCCATAATGTCAAAGTGAAAAATAAAATCTACAAATTGTTCTAAATTAATTACAAATATAAAACAGAAAATAATTGATTGCATAAGTATTCACCCCCTTTGCTATGACACACCTAAATAAGCTCTGGTGCAACCAATTGTCTTTAGAAGTCACATAATTAGTTGAATGGAGTCCACCTGTGTGCAATTGAGGTGTTTCACATGATTTCAGGTTAAATAGACCTGTCTCTGGGAGGTCCCACAGTTGGTTAGTACATTTCCTAACAAAAACTACATGATGAAGATGAAGGAACATTCAAAGCAAATCCGGAATAAGGTTCTTCAAAAGCACCAATCAGGGGTAGGATATAAGAACATTTCCAAGGCATTGAATATCCTCTCAGAGCACAGTAAAGTCCATTATTAAGAAATGGAGAGAATATGGCACAACTGTGAATCTGTCTAGAACAGGCCGTCCTCAAAAACGGAGTATCCGGGCGTATAGGGCACTAGTCAGGGAGGCCACCAAGAGGCCTATGGCAACTCTAAAGGAGTTACAGTGTTCCACGGCTGAGCTGGGAGACACTGTGCATATGGCAACAATAGCCCGGGTGCTTCACAAAACTGGCCTTTATGGGAGAGTGGCAAAAAGAAAGCCATTGTTGAAAAGAACTCGCATCAAATCTCGGCTAGAGTTTCCCAGAAGACATGTGGGAGACTCTGAGACCAAGTGGAAGAAGATTCTATGGTCTGATGAGACCAAAATAGAGCTTTTTGGCCTCAACGCTAAGCGTTATGTTTGCCACTGATCAACACAAGAAAAGTCCATAATGTCAAAGTGAAAAATAAAATCTACAAATTGTTCTAAATTAATTACAAATATAAAACAGAAAATAATTGATTGCATAAGTATTCATCCCCTTTGCTATGACACACCTAAATAAGCTCTGGTGCAACCAGTTGTCTTTAGAAGTCACATAATTAGTTTAATGGAGTCCACCTGTGTGCAATTAAGGTGTTTCACATGATTTCAGGTTAAATACACCTGTCTCTGGGAGGTCCCACAGTTGGTTAGTACATTTCCTAACAAAAACTACATCATGAAGATGAAGGAACATTCAAAGCAAATCCGGAATAAGGTTCTTCAAAAGCACCAATCGGGTAGGATATAAGAACATTTCCAAGGCATTGAATATCCTCTCAGACCACAGTAAAGTCCATTATTAAGAAATGGAGAGAATATGGCACAACTGTGAATCTGTCTAGAACAGGCCGTCCTCAAAAACGGAGTATCCGGGCGTATAGGGCACTAGTCAGGGAGGCCACCAAGAGGCCTATGGCAACTCTAAAGGAGTTACAGCGTTCCACGGCTGAGCTGGGAGACACTGTGCATATGGCAACAATAGCCCGGGTGCTTCACAAAACTGGCCTTTCTGGGAAAGTGGCAAAAAGAAAGCCATTGTTGAAAAAAACTCGCATCAAATCTCGGCTAGAGTTTCCCAGAAGGCATGTGGGAGACTCTGAGACCAAGTGGAAGAAGATTCTATGGTCTGATGAGACCAAAATAGAGCTTTTTGGCCTCAACGCTAAGCGCTATGTTTGCCACTGATCAACACAAGAAAAGTCCATAATGTCAAAGTGAAAAATAAAATCTACAAATTGTTCTAAATTAATTACAAATCTAAAACAGAAAATAATTGATTGCATAAGTATTCACCCCCTTTGCTATGACACACCTAAATAAGCTCTGGTGCAACCAATTGTCTTTAGAAGTCACATAATTAGTTGAATGGAGTCCACCTGTGTGCAATTAAGGTGTTTCACATGATTTCAGGTTAAATACACCTGTCTCTGGGAGGTCCCACAGTTGTTTAGTACATTTCCTAACAAAAACTACATCATGAAGATGAAGGAACATTCAAAGCAAATCCGGAATAAGGTTCTTCAAAAGCACCAATCAGGGGTAGGATATAAGAACATTTCCAAGGCATTGAATATCATCTCAGAGCACAGTAAAGTCCATTATTAAGAAATGGAGAGAATATGGCACAACTGTGAATCTGTCTAGAACAGGCCGTCCTCAAAAACGGAGTATCCGGGCGTATAGGGCACTAGTCAGGGAGGCCACCAAGAGGCCTATGGCAACTCTAAAGGAGTTACAGTGTTCCACGGCTGAGCTGGGAGACACTGTGCATATGGCAACAATAGCCCGGGTGCTTCACAAAACTGGCCTTTATGGGAGAGTGGCAAAAAGAAAGCCATTGTTGAAAAAAACTCGCATCAAATCTCGGCTAGAGTTTCCCAGAAGGCATGTGGGAGACTCTGAGACCAAGTGGAAGAAGATTCTATGGTCTGATGAGACCAAAATAGAGCTTTTTGGCCTCAAAGCTAAGCGCTATGTTTGCCACTGATCAACACAAGAAAAGTCCATAATGTCAAAGTGAAAAATAAAATCTACAAATTGTTCTAAATTAATTACAAATATAAAACAGAAAATAATTGATTGCATAAGTATTCACCCCCTTTGCTATGACACACCTAAATAAGCTCTGGTGCAACCAATTGTCTTTAGAAGTCACATAATTAGTTGAATGGAGTCCACCTGTGTGCAATTAAGGTGTTTCACATGATTTCAGGTTAAATACACCTGTCTCTGGGAGGTCCCACAGTTGGTTAGTACATTTCCTAACAAAAACTACATCATGAAGATGAAGGAACATTCAAAGCAAATCCGGAATAAGGTTCTTCAAAAGCACCAATCAGGGGTAGGATATAAGAACATTTCCAAGGCATTGAATATCCTCTCACAGCACAGTAAAGTCCATTATTAAGCAACGGAGAGAATATGGCACAACTATGAATCTGTCTAGAACAGGCCATCGTCATAAACGGAGTATCCGGGCGTATAGGGCACTAGTCAGGGAGGCCACCAAGAGGCCTATGGCAACTCTAAAGGAGTTACAGTGTTCCACGGCTGAGCTGGGAGACACTGTGCATATGGCAACAATAGCCCGGGTGCTTCACAAAACTGGCCTTTATGGGAGAGTTGCAAAAAGAAAGCCATTGTTGAAAAAAACTCGCATCAAATCTCGGCTAGAGTTTCCCAGAAGGCATGTGGGAGACTCTGAGACCAAGTGGAAGAAGATTCTATGGTCTGATGAGACCAAAATAGAGCTTTTTGGCCTCAACGCTAAGCGCTATGTTTGCCACTGATCAACACAAGAAAAGTCCATAATGTCAAAGTGAAAAATAAAATCTACAAATTGTTCTAAATTAATTACAAATATAAAACAGAAAATAATTGATTGCATAAGTATTCACCCCCTTTGCTATGACACACCTAAATAAGCTCTGGTGCAACCAGTTGTCTTTAGAAGTCACATAATTAGTTGAATGGAGTCCACCTGTGTGCAATTAAGGTGTTTCACATGATTTCAGGTTAAATACACCTGTCTCTGGGAGGTCCCACAGTTGGTTAGTACATTTCCTAACAAAAACTACATCATGAAGATGAAGGAACATTCAAAGCAAATCCGGAATAAGGTTCTTCAAAAGCACCAATCAGGGGTAGGATATAAGAACATTTCCAAGGCATTGAATATCCTCTCAGAGCACAGTAAAGTCCATTATTAAGAAATGGAGAGAATATGGCACAACTGTGAATCTGTCTAGAACAGGCCATCCTCAAAAACGGAGTATCCGGGCGTATAGGGCACTAGTCAGGGAGGCCACCAAGAGGCCTATGGCAACTCTAAAGGAGTTACAGTGTTCCACGGCTGAGCTGGGAGACACTGTGCATATGGCAACAATAGCCCGGGAGCTTCACAAATCTGGCCTTTATGGGAGAGTGGCAAAAAGAAAGCCATTGTTGAAAAAAACTTGCATCAAATCTCGGCTAGAGTTTCCCAGAAGGCATGTGGGAGACTCTGAGACCAAGTGGAAGAAGATTCTATGGTCTGATGAGACCAAAATAGAGCTTTTTGGCCTCAACACTAAGCGCTATGTTTGCCACTGATCAACACAAGAAAAGTCCATAATGTCAAAGTGAAAAATAAAATCTACAAATTGTTCTAAATTAATTACAAATATAAAACAGAAAATAATTGATTGCATAAGTATTCACCCCCTTTGCTATGACACACCTAAATAAGCTCTGGTGCAACCAGTTGTCTTTAGAAGTCACATAATTAGTTGAATGGAGTCCACCTGTGTGCAATTAAGGTGTTTCACATGATTTCAGGTTAAATACACCTGTCTCTCGGAGGTCCCACAGTTGGTTAGTACATTTCCTAACAAAAACTACATCATGAAGATGAAGGAACATTCAAAGCAAATCCGGAATAAGGTTCTTCAAAAGCACCAATCAGGGGTAGGATATAAGAACATTTCCAAGGCATTGAATATCCTCTCACAGCACAGTAAAGTCCATTATTAAGCAACGGAGAGAATATGGCACAACTGTGAATCTGTCTAGAACAGGCCGTCCTCATAAACGGAGTATCCGGGCGTATAGGGCACTAGTCAGGGAGGCCACCAAGAGGCCTATGGCAACTCTAAAGGAGTTACAGTGTTCCACGGCTGAGCTGGGAGACACTGTGCATATGGCAATAATAGCCCGGGTGCTTCATAAAACTGGCCTTTATGGGAGAGTGGCAAAAAGAAAGCCATTGTTGAAAAAAACTTGCATCAAATCTCGGCTAGAGTTTCCCAGAAGGCATGTGGGAGACTCTGAGACCAAGTGGAAGAAGATTCTATGGTCTGATGAGACCAAAATAGAGCTTTTTGGCCTCAACGCTAAGCGCTATGTTTGCCACTGATCAACACAAGAAAAGTCCATAATGTCAAAGTGAAAAATAAAATCTACAAATTGTTCTAAATTAATTACAAATATAAAACAGAAAATAATTGATTGCATAAGTATTCACCCCCTTTGCTATGACACACCTAAATAAGCTCTGGTGCAGCCAATTGTCTTTAGAAGTCACATAATTAGTTGAATGGAGTCCACCTGTGTGCAATTAAGGTGTTTCACATGATTTCAGGTTAAATACACCTGTCTCTGGGAGGTCCCACAGTTGGTTAGTACATTTCCTAACAAAAACTACATCATGAAGATGAAGGAACATTCAAAGCAAATCCGGAATAAGGTTCTTCAAAAGCACCAATCAGGGGTAGGATATAAGAACATTTCCAAGGCATTGAATATCCTCTCACAGCACAGTAAAGTCCATTATTAAGCAACGGAGAGAATATGGCACAACTGTGAATCTGTCTAGAACAGGCCATCCTCATAAACGGAGTATCCGGGCGTATAGGGCACTAGTCAGGGAGGCCACCAAGAGGCCTATGGCAACTCTAAAGGAGTTACAGTGTTCCACGGCTGAGCTGGGAGACACTGTGCATATGGCAACAATAGCCCGGGTGCTTCACAAAACTGGCCTTTATGGGAGAGTTGCAAAAAGAATGCCATTGTTGAAAAAAACTCGCATCAAATCTCGGCTAGAGTTTCCCAGAAGGCATGTGGGAGACTCTGAGACCAAGTGGAAGAAGATTCTATGGTCTGATGAGACCAAAATAGAGCTTTTTGGCCTCAACGCTAAGCGCTATGTTTGCCACTGATCAACACAAGAAAAGTCCATAATGTCAAAGTGAAAAATAAAATCTACAAATTGTTCTAAATTAATTACAAATATAAAACAGAAAATAATTGATTGCATAAGTATTCACCCCCTTTGCTATGACACACCTAAATAAGCTCTGGTGCAACCAGTTGTCTTTAGAAGTCACATAATTAGTTGAATGGAGTCCACCTGTGTGCAATTAAGGTGTTTCACATGATTTCAGGTTAAATACACCTGTCTCTGGGAGGTCCCACAGTTGGTTAGTACATTTCCTAACAAAAACTACATCATGAAGATGAAGGAACATTCAAAGCAAATCCGGAATAAGGTTCTTCAAAAGCACCAATCAGGGGTAGGATATAAGAACATTTCCAAGGCATTGAATATCATCTCAGAGCACAGTAAAGTCCATTATTAAGAAATGGAGAGAATATGGCACAACTGTGAATCTGTCTAGAACAGGCCGACCTCAAAAACTGAGTATCCGGGCGTATAGGGCACTAGTCAGGGAGGCCACCAAGAGGCCTATGGCAACTCTAAAGGAGTTACAGTGTTCCACGGCTGAGCTGGGAGACACTGTGCATATGGCAACAATAGCCCGGGAGCTTCACAAAACTGGCCTTTATGGGAGAGTGGCAAAAAGAAAGCCATTGTTGAAAAAAACTTGCATCAAATCTCGGCTAGAGTTTCCCAGAAGGCATGTGGGAGACTCTGAGACCAAGTGGAAGAAGATTCTATGGTCTGATGAGACCAAAATAGAGCTTTTTGGCCTCAACACTAAGCGCTATGTTTGCCACTGATCAACACAAGAAAAGTCCATAATGTCAAAGTGAAAAATAAAATCTACAAATTGTTCTAAATTAATTACAAATATAAAACAGAAAATAATTGATTGCATAAGTATTCACCCCCTTTGCTATGACACACCTAAATAAGCTCTGGTGCAACCAGTTGTCTTTAGAAGTCACATAATTAGTTGAATGGAGTCCACCTGTGTGCAATTAAGGTGTTTCACATGATTTCAGGTTAAATACACCTGTCTCTGGGAGGTCCCACAGTTGGTTAGTACATTTCCTAACAAAAACTACATCATGAAGATGAAGGAACATTCAAAGCAAATCCGGAATAAGGTTCTTCAAAAGCACCAATCAGGGGTAGGATATAAGAACATTTCCAAGGCATTGAATATCATCTCAGAGCACAGTAAAGTCCATTATTAAGAAATGGAGAGAATATGGCACAACTGTGAATCTGTCTAGAACAGGCCGTCCTCAAAAACGGAGTATCCGGGCGTATAGGGCAATAGTCAGGGAGGCCACCAAGAGGCCTATGGCAACTCTAAAGGAGTTACAGTGTTCCACGGCTGAGCTGGGAGACACTGTGCATATGGCAACAATAGCCCGGGTGCTTCACAAAACTGGCCTTTATGGGAGAGTGGCAAAAAGAAAGCCATTGTTGAAAAAAACTCGCATCAAATCTCGGCTAGAGTTTCCCAGAAGGCATGTGGGAGACTCTGAGACCAAGTGGAAGAAGATTCTATGGTCTGATGAGACCAAAATAGAGCTTTTTGGCCTCAACGCTAAGCGCTATGTTTGCCACTGATCAACACAAGAAAAGTCCATAATGTCAAAGTGAAAAATAAAATCTACAAATTGTTCTAAATTAATTACAAATATAAAACAGAAAATAATTGATTGCATAAGTATTCACCCCCTTTGCTATGACACACCTAAATAAGCTCTGGTGCAACCAGTTGTCTTTAGAAGTCACATAATTAGTTGAATGGAGTCCACCTGTGTGCAATTAAGGTGTTTCACATGATTTCAGGTTAAATACACCTGTCTCTGGGAGGTCCCACAGTTGGTTAGTACATTTCCTAACAAAAACTACATCATGAAGATGAAGGAACATTCAAAGCAAATCCGGAATAAGGTTCTTCAAAAGCACCAATCAGGGGTAGGATATAAGAACATTTCCAAGGCATTGAATATCCTCTCAGAGCACAGTAAAGTCCATTATTAAGAAATGGAGAGAATATGGCACAACTGTGAATCTGTCTAGAACAGGCCGTCCTCAAAAACGGAGTATCCGGGCGTATAGGGCACTAGTCAGGGAGGCCACCAAGAGGCCTATGGCAACTCTAAAGGAGTTACAGTGTTCCACGGCTGAGCTGGGAGACACTGTGCATATGGCAACAATAGCCCGGGTGCTTCACAAAACTGGCCTTTATGGGAGAGTGGCAAAAAGAAAGCCATTGTTGAAAAAAACTCGCATCAAATCTCGGCTAGAGTTTCCCAGAAGGCATGTGGGAGACTCTGAGACCAAGTGGAAGAAGATTCTATGGTCTGATGAGACCAAAATAGAGCTTTTTGGCCTCAACGCTAAGCGCTATGTTTGCCACTGATCAACACAAGAAAAGTCCATAATGTCAAAGTGAAAAATAAAATCTACAAATTGTTCTAAATTAATTACAAATATAAAACAGAAAATAATTGATTGCATAAGTATTCACCCCCTTTGCTATGACACACCTAAGTAAGCTCTGGTGCAACCAATTGTCTTTAGAAGTCACATAATTAGTTGAATGGAGTCCACCTGTGTGCAATTAAGGTGTTTAACATGATTTCAGGTTAAATACACCTGTCTCTGGGAGGTCCCACAGTTGGTTAGTACATTTCCTAACAAAAACTACATGATGAAGATGAAGGAACATTCAAAGCAAATCCGGAATAAGGTTCTTCAAAAGCACCAATCAGGGGTAGGATATAAGAACATTTCCAAGGCATTGAATATCCTCTCAGACCACAGTAAAGTCCATTATTAAGAAATGGAGAGAAAATAGCACAACTGTGAATCTGTCTAGAACAGGCCGTCCTCAAAAACGGAGTATCCGGGCGAGAAGTGCACTAGTCAGGGAGGCCACCAAGAGGCCTATGGCAACTCTAAAGGAGTTACAGTGTTCCACGTCTGAGCTGGGAGACACTGTGCATATGGCAACAATAGCCCGGGTGCTTCACAAAACTGGCCTTTCTGGGAAAGTGGCAAAAAGAAAGCCATTGTTGAAAAAAACTCGCATCAAATCTCGGCTAGAGTTTCCCAGAAGGCATGTGGGAGACACTGAGACCAAGTGGAAGAAGATTCTATGGTCTGATGAGACCAAAATAGAGCTTTTTGCCCTCAACGCTAAGCGCTATGTTTCCCACTGATCAACACAAGAAAAGTCCATAATGTCAAAGTGAAAAATAAAATCTACAAATTGTTCTAAATTAATTACAAATATAAAACAGAAAATAATTGATTGCATAAGTATTCACCCCCTTTGCTATGACACACCTAAATAAGCTCTGGTGCAACCAGTTGTCTTTAGAAGTCACATAATTAGTTGAATGGAGTCCACCTGTGTGCAATTAAGGTGTTTCACATGATTTCAGGTTAAATAGACCTGTCTCTGGGAGGTCCCACAGTTGGTTAGTACATTTCCTAACAAAAACTACATCATGAAGATGAAGGAACATTCAAAGCAAATCCGGAATAAGGTTCTTCAAAAGCACCAATCAGGGGTAGGATATAAGAACATTTCCAAGGCATTGAATATCATCTCAGAGCACAGTAAAGTCCATTATTAAGAAATGGAGAGAATATGGCACAACTGTGAATCTGTCTAGAACAGGCCGACCTCAAAAACTGAGTATCCGGGCGTATAGGGCACTAGTCAGGGAGGCCACCAAGAGGCCTATGGCAACTCTAAAGGAGTTACAGTGTTCCACGGCTGAGCTGGGAGACACTGTGCATATGGCAACAATAGCCCGGGAGCTTCACAAAACTGGCCTTTATGGGAGAGTGGCAAAAAGAAAGCCATTGTTGAAAAAAACTTGCATCAAATCTCGGCTAGAGTTTCCCAGAAGGCATGTGGGAGACTCTGAGACCAAGTGGAAGAAGATTCTATGGTCTGATGAGACCAAAATAGAGCTTTTTGGCCTCAACACTAAGCGCTATGTTTGCCACTGATCAACACAAGAAAAGTCCATAATGTCAAAGTGAAAAATAAAATCTACAAATTGTTCTAAATTAATTACAAATATAAAACAGAAAATAATTGATTGCATAAGTATTCACCCCCTTTGCTATGACACACCTAAATAAGCTCTGGTGCAACCAGTTGTCTTTAGAAGTCACATAATTAGTTGAATGGAGTCCACCTGTGTGCAATTAAGGTGTTTCACATGATTTCAGGTTAAATACACCTGTCTCTGGGAGGTCCCACAGTTGGTTAGTACATTTCCTAACAAAAACTACATCATGAAGATGAAGGAACATTCAAAGCAAATCCGGAATAAGGTTCTTCAAAAGCACCAATCAGGGGTAGGATATAAGAACATTTCCAAGGCATTGAATATCATCTCAGAGCACAGTAAAGTCCATTATTAAGAAATGGAGAGAATATGGCACAACTGTGAATCTGTCTAGAACAGGCCGTCCTCAAAAACGGAGTATCCGGGCGTATAGGGCACTAGTCAGGGAGGCCACCAAGAGGCCTATGGCAACTCTAAAGGAGTTACAGTGTTCCACGGCTGAGCTGGGAGACACTGTGCATATGGCAACAATAGCCCGGGTGCTTCACAAAACTGGCCTTTATGGGAGAGTGGCAAAAAGAAAGCCATTGTTGAAAAAAACTCGCATCAAATCTCGGCTAGAGTTTCCCAGAAGGCATGTGGGAGACTCTGAGACCAAGTGGAAGAAGATTCTATGGTCTGATGAGACCAAAATAGAGCTTTTTGGCCTCAACGCTAAGCGCTATGTTTGCCACTGATCAACACAAGAAAAGTCCATAATGTCAAAGTGAAAAATAAAATCTACAAATTGTTCTAAATTAATTACAAATATAAAACAGAAAATAATTGATTGCATAAGTATTCACCCCCTTTGCTATGACACACCTAAATAAGCTCTGGTGCAACCAATTGTCTTTAGAATTCACATAATTAGTTGAGTGGAGTCCACCTGTGTGCAATTAAGGTGTTTCACATGATTTCAGGTTAAATACACCTGTCTCTGGGAGGTCCCACAGTTGGTTAGTACATTTCCTAACAAAAACTACATCATGAAGATGAAGGAACATTCAAAGCAAATCCGGAATAAGGTTCTTCAAAAGCACCAATCAGGGGTAGGATATAAGAACATTTCCAAGGCATTGAATATCATCTCAGAGCACAGTAAAGTCCATTATTAAGAAATGGAGAGAATATGGCACAACTGTGAATCTGTCTAGAACAGGCCGTCCTCAAAAACGGAGTATCCGGGCGTATAGGGCACTAGTCAGGGAGGCCACCAAGAGGCCTATGGCAACTCTAAAGGAGTTACAGTGTTCCACGGCTGAGCTGGGAGACACTGTGCATATGGCAACAATAGCCCGGGTGCTTCACAAAACTGGCCTTTATGGGAGAGTGGCAAAAAGAAAGCCATTGTTGAAAAAAACTCGCATCAAATCTCGGCTAGAGTTTCCCAGAAGGCATGTGGGAGACTCTGAGACCAAGTGGAAGAAGATTCTATGGTCTGATGAGACCAAAATAGAGCTTTTTGGCCTCAACGCTAAGCGCTATGTTTGCCACTGATCAACACAAGAAAAGTCCATAATGTCAAAGTGAAAAATAAAATCTACAAATTGTTCTAAATTAATTACAAATATAAAACAGAAAATAATTGATTGCATAAGTATTCACCCCCTTTGCTATGACACACCTAAATAAGCTCTGGTGCAACCAATTGTCTTTAGAATTCACATAATTAGTTGAGTGGAGTCCACCTGTGTGCAATTAAGGTGTTTCACATGATTTCAGGTTAAATACACCTGTCTCTGGGAGGTCCCACAGTTGGTTAGTACATTTCCTAACAAAAACTACATCATGAAGATGAAGGAACATTCAAAGCAAATCCGGAATAAGGTTCTTCAAAAGCACCAATCAGGGGTAGGATATAAGAACATTTCCAAGGCATTGAATATCCTCTCAGAGCACAGTAAAGTCCATTATTAAGAAATGGAGAGAATATGGCACAACTGTGAATCTGTCTAGAACAGGCCGTCCTCAAAAACGGAGTATCTGGGCGTATAGGGCACTAGTCAGGGAGGCCACCAAGAGGCCTATGGCAACTCTAAAGGAGTTACAGTGTTCCACGGCTGAGCTGGGAGACACTGTGCATATGGCAACAATAGCCCGGGTGCTTCACAAAACTGGCCTTTATGGGAGAGTGGCAAAAAGAAAGCCATTGTTGAAAAAAACTCGCATCAAATCTCGGCTAGAGTTTCCCAGAAGGCATGTGGGAGACTCTGAGACCAAGTGGAAGAAGATTCTATGGTCTGATGAGACCAAAATAGAGCTTTTTGGCCTCAAAGCTAAGCGCTATGCTTGCCACTGATCAACACAAGAAAAGTCCATAATGTCAAAGTGAAAAATAAAATCTACAAATTGTTCTAAATTAATTACAAATATAAAACAGAAAATAATTGATTGCATAAGTATTCACCCCCTTTGCTATGACACACCTAAATAAGCTCTGGTGCAACCAATTGTCTTTAGAAGTCACATAATTAGTTGAGTGGAGTCCACCTGTGTGCAATTAAGGTGTTTCACATGATTTCAGGTTAAATACACCTGTCTCTGGGAGGTCCCACAGTTGGTTAGTACATTTCCTAACAAAAACTACACGATGAAGATGAAGGAACATTCAAAGCAAATCCGGAATAAGGTTCTTCAAAAGCACCAATCAGGGGTAGGATATAAGAACATTTCCAAGGCATTGAATATCATCTCAGAGCACAGTAAAGTCCATTATTAAGAAATGGAGAGAATATGGCACAACTGTGAATCTGTCTAGAACAGGCCGTCCTCAAAAACGGAGTATCCGGGCGTATAGGGCAATAGTCAGGGAGGCCACCAAGAGGCCTATGGCAACTCTAAAGGAGTTACAGTGTTCCACGGCTGAGCTGGGAGACACTGTGCATATGGCAACAATAGCCCGGGTGCTTCACAAAACTGGCCTTTATGGGAGAGTGGCAAAAAGAAAGCCATTGTTGAAAAAAACTCGCATCAAATCTCGGCTAGAGTTTCCCAGAAGGCATGTGGGAGACTCTGAGACCAAGTGGAAGAAGATTCTATGGTCTGATGAGACCAAAATAGAGCTTTTTGGCCTCAACGCTAAGCGCTATGTTTGCCACTGATCAACACAAGAAAAGTCCATAATGTCAAAGTGAAAAATAAAATCTACAAATTGTTCTAAATTAATTACAAATATAAAACAGAAAATAATTGATTGCATAAGTATTCACCCCCTTTGCTATGACACACCTAAATAAGCTCTGGTGCAACCAATTGTCTTTAGAATTCACATAATTAGTTGAGTGGAGTCCACCTGTGTGCAATTAAGGTGTTTCACATGATTTCAGGTTAAATACACCTGTCTCTGGGAGGTCCCACAGTTGGTTAGTACATTTCCTAACAAAAACTACATCATGAAGATGAAGGAACATTCAAAGCAAATCCGGAATAAGGTTCTTCAAAAGCACCAATCAGGGGTAGGATATAAGAACATTTCCAAGGCATTGAATATCCTCTCAGAGCACAGTAAAGTCCATTATTAAGAAATGGAGAGAATATGGCACAACTGTGAATCTGTCTAGAACAGGCCGTCCTCAAAAACGGAGTATCTGGGCGTATAGGGCACTAGTCAGGGAGGCCACCAAGAGGCCTATGGCAACTCTAAAGGAGTTACAGTGTTCCACGGCTGAGCTGGGAGACACTGTGCATATGGCAACAATAGCCCGGGTGCTTCACAAAACTGGCCTTTATGGGAGAGTGGCAAAAAGAAAGCCATTGTTGAAAAAAACTCGCATCAAATCTCGGCTAGAGTTTCCCAGAAGGCATGTGGGAGACTCTGAGACCAAGTGGAAGAAGATTCTATGGTCTGATGAGACCAAAATAGAGCTTTTTGGCCTCAAAGCTAAGCGCTATGTTTGCCACTGATCAACACAAGAAAAGTCCATAATGTCAAAGTGAAAAATAAAATCTACAAATTGTTCTAAATTAATTACAAATATAAAACAGAAAATAATTGATTGCATAAGTATTCACCCCCTTTGCTATGACACACCTAAATAAGCTCTGGTGCAACCAATTGTCTTTAGAAGTCACATAATTAGTTGAGTGGAGTCCACCTGTGTGCAATTAAGGTGTTTCACATGATTTCAGGTTAAATACACCTGTCTCTGGGAGGTCCCACAGTTGGTTAGTACATTTCCTAACAAAAACTACATGATGAAGATGAAGGAACATTCAAAGCAAATCCGGAATAAGGTTCTTCAAAAGCACCAATCAGGGGTAGGATATAAGAACATTTCCAAGGCATTGAATATCATCTCAGAGCACAGTAAAGTCCATTATTAAGAAATGGAGAGAATATGGCACAACTGTGAATCTGTCTAGAACAGGCCGTCCTCAAAAACGGAGTATCTGGGCGTATAGGGCACTAGTCAGGGAGGCCACCAAGAGGCCTATGGCAACTCTAAAGGAGTTACAGTGTTCCACGGCTGAGCTGGGAGACACTGTGCATATGGCAACAATAGCCCGGGTGCTTCACAAAACTGGTCTTTATGGGAGAGTGGCAAAAAGAAAGCCATTGTTGAAAAAAACTCGCATCAAATCTCGGCTAGAGTTTCCCAGAAGGCATGTGGGAGACTCTGAGACCAAGTGGAAGAAGATTCTATGGTCTGATGAGACCAAAATAGAGCTTTTTGGCCTCAAAGCTAAGCGCTATGTTTGCCACTGATCAACACAAGAAAAGTCCATAATGTCAAAGTGAAAAATAAAATCTACAAATTGTTCTAAATTAATTACAAATATAAAACAGAAAATAATTGATTGCATAAGTATTCACCCCCTTTGCTATGACACACCTAAATAAGCTCTGGTGCAACCAATTGTCTTTAGAAGTCACATAATTAGTTGAGTGGAGTCCACCTGTGTGCAATTAAGGTGTTTCACATGATTTCAGGTTAAATACACCTGTCTCTGGGAGGTCCCACAGTTGGTTAGTACATTTCCTAACAAAAACTACACGATGAAGATGAAGGAACATTCAAAGCAAATCCGGAATAAGGTTCTTCAAAAGCACCAATCAGGGGTAGGATATAAGAACATTTCCAAGGCATTGAATATCATCTCAGAGCACAGTAAAGTCCATTATTAAGAAATGGAGAGAATATGGCACAACTGTGAATCTGTCTAGAACAGGCCGTCCTCAAAAACGGAGTATCCGGGCGTATAGGGCAATAGTCAGGGAGGCCACCAAGAGGCCTATGGCAACTCTAAAGGAGTTACAGTGTTCCACGGCTGAGCTGGGAGACACTGTGCATATGGCAACAATAGCCCGGGTGCTTCACAAAACTGGCCTTTATGGGAGAGTGGCAAAAAGAAAGCCATTGTTGAAAAAAACTCGCATCAAATCTCGGCTAGAGTTTCCCAGAAGGCATGTGGGAGACTCTGAGACCAAGTGGAAGAAGATTCTATGGTCTGATGAGACCAAAATAGAGCTTTTTGGCCTCAACGCTAAGCGCTATGTTTGCCACTGATCAACACAAGAAAAGTCCATAATGTCAAAGTGAAAAATAAAATCTACAAATTGTTCTAAATTAATTACAAATATAAAACAGAAAATAATTGATTGCATAAGTATTCACCCCCTTTGCTATGACACACCTAAATAAGCTCTGGTGCAACCAATTGTCTTTAGAATTCACATAATTAGTTGAGTGGAGTCCACCTGTGTGCAATTAAGGTGTTTCACATGATTTCAGGTTAAATACACCTGTCTCTGGGAGGTCCCACAGTTGGTTAGTACATTTCCTAACAAAAACTACATCATGAAGATGAAGGAACATTCAAAGCAAATCCGGAATAAGGTTCTTCAAAAGCACCAATCAGGGGTAGGATATAAGAACATTTCCAAGGCATTGAATATCATCTCAGAGCACAGTAAAGTCCATTATTAAGAAATGGAGAGAATATGGCACAACTGTGAATCTGTCTAGAACAGGCCGTCCTCAAAAACGGAGTATCCGGGCGTATAGGGCACTAGTCAGGGAGGCCACCAAGAGGCCTATGGCAACTCTAAAGGAGTTACAGTGTTCCACGGCTGAGCTGGGAGACACTGTGCATATGGCAACAATAGCCCGGGTGCTTCACAAAACTGGCCTTTATGGGAGAGTGGCAAAAAGAAAGCCATTGTTGAAAAAAACTCGCATCAAATCTCGGCTAGAGTTTCCCAGAAGGCATGTGGGAGACTCTGAGACCAAGTGGAAGAAGATTCTATGGTCTGATGAGACCAAAATAGAGCTTTTTGGCCTCAACGCTAAGCGCTATGTTTGCCACTGATCAACACAAGAAAAGTCCATAATGTCAAAGTGAAAAATAAAATCTACAAATTGTTCTAAATTAATTACAAATATAAAACAGAAAATAATTGATTGCATAAGTATTCACCCCCTTTGCTATGACACACCTAAATAAGCTCTGGTGCAACCAATTGTCTTTAGAATTCACATAATTAGTTGAGTGGAGTCCACCTGTGTGCAATTAAGGTGTTTCACATGATTTCAGGTTAAATACACCTGTCTCTGGGAGGTCCCACAGTTGGTTAGTACATTTCCTAACAAAAACTACATCATGAAGATGAAGGAACATTCAAAGCAAATCCGGAATAAGGTTCTTCAAAAGCACCAATCAGGGGTAGGATATAAGAACATTTCCAAGGCATTGAATATCCTCTCAGAGCACAGTAAAGTCCATTATTAAGAAATGGAGAGAATATGGCACAACTGTGAATCTGTCTAGAACAGGCCGTCCTCAAAAACGGAGTATCTGGGCGTATAGGGCACTAGTCAGGGAGGCCACCAAGAGGCCTATGGCAACTCTAAAGGAGTTACAGTGTTCCACGGCTGAGCTGGGAGACACTGTGCATATGGCAACAATAGCCCGGGTGCTTCACAAAACTGGCCTTTATGGGAGAGTGGCAAAAAGAAAGCCATTGTTGAAAAAAACTCGCATCAAATCTCGGCTAGAGTTTCCCAGAAGGCATGTGGGAGACTCTGAGACCAAGTGGAAGAAGATTCTATGGTCTGATGAGACCAAAATAGAGCTTTTTGGCCTCAAAGCTAAGCGCTATGCTTGCCACTGATCAACACAAGAAAAGTCCATAATGTCAAAGTGAAAAATAAAATCTACAAATTGTTCTAAATTAATTACAAATATAAAACAGAAAATAATTGATTGCATAAGTATTCACCCCCTTTGCTATGACACACCTAAATAAGCTCTGGTGCAACCAATTGTCTTTAGAAGTCACATAATTAGTTGAGTGGAGTCCACCTGTGTGCAATTAAGGTGTTTCACATGATTTCAGGTTAAATACACCTGTCTCTGGGAGGTCCCACAGTTGGTTAGTACATTTCCTAACAAAAACTACATCATGAAGATGAAGGAACATTCAAAGCAAATCCGGAATAAGGTTCTTCAAAAGCACCAATCAGGGGTAGGATATAAGAACATTTCCAAGGCATTGAATATCCTCTCAGAGCACAGTAAAGTCCATTATTAAGAAATGGAGAGAATATGGCACAACTGTGAATCTGTCTAGAACAGGCCGTCCTCAAAAACGGAGTATCTGGGCGTATAGGGCACTAGTCAGGGAGGCCACCAAGAGGCCTATGGCAACTCTAAAGGAGTTACAGTGTTCCACGGCTGAGCTGGGAGACACTGTGCATATGGCAACAATAGCCCGGGTGCTTCACAAAACTGGCCTTTATGGGAGAGTGGCAAAAAGAAAGCCATTGTT
Organism: Acipenser ruthenus; assembly: GCF_902713425.1. Classification (NCBI taxonomy): domain Eukaryota; kingdom Metazoa; phylum Chordata; class Actinopteri; order Acipenseriformes; family Acipenseridae; genus Acipenser; species Acipenser ruthenus. Next base: position 58,251 of record NW_026707374.1, read on the forward strand.
GAAAAAAACTCGCATCAAATCTCGGCTAGAGTTTCCCAGAAGGCATGTGGGAGACTCTGAGACCAAGTGGAAGAAGATTCTATGGTCTGATGAGACCAAAATAGAGCTTTTTGGCCTCAAAGCTAAGCGCTATGTTTGCCACTGATCAACACAAGAAAAGTCCATAATGTCAAAGTGAAAAATAAAATCTACAAATTGTTCTAAATTAATTACAAATATAAAACAGAAAATAATTGATTGCATAAGTATTCACCCCCTTTGCTATGACACACCTAAATAAGCTCTGGTGCAACCAATTGTCTTTAGAAGTCACATAATTAGTTGAGTGGAGTCCACCTGTGTGCAATTAAGGTGTTTCACATGATTTCAGGTTAAATACACCTGTCTCTGGGAGGTCCCACAGTTGGTTAGTACATTTCCTAACAAAAACTACATGATGAAGATGAAGGAACATTCAAAGCAAATCCGGAATAAGGTTCTTCAAAAGCACCAATCAGGGGTAGGATATAAGAACATTTCCAAGGCATTGAATATCATCTCAGAGCACAGTAAAGTCCATTATTAAGAAATGGAGAGAATATGGCACAACTGTGAATCTGTCTAGAACAGGCCGTCCTCAAAAACGGAGTATCTGGGCGTATAGGGCACTAGTCAGGGAGGCCACCAAGAGGCCTATGGCAACTCTAAAGGAGTTACAGTGTTCCACGGCTGAGCTGGGAGACACTGTGCATATGGCAACAATAGCCCGGGTGCTTCACAAAACTGGTCTTTATGGGAGAGTGGCAAAAAGAAAGCCATTGTTGAAAAAAACTCGCATCAAATCTCGGCTAGAGTTTCCCAGAAGGCATGTGGGAGACTCTGAGACCAAGTGGAAGAAGATTCTATGGTCTGATGAGACCAAAATAGAGCTTTTTGGCCTCAAAGCTAAGCGCTATGTTTGCCACTGATCAACACAAGAAAAGTCCATAATGTCAAAGTGAAAAATAAAATCTACAAATTGTTCTAAATTAATTACAAATATAAAACAGAAAATAATTGATTGCATAAGTATTCACCCCCTTTGCTATGACACACCTAAATAAGCTCTGGTGCAACCAATTGTCTTTAGAAGTCACATAATTAGTTGAGTGGAGTCCACCTGTGTGCAATTAAGGTGTTTCACATGATTTCAGGTTAAATACACCTGTCTCTGGGAGGTCCCACAGTTGGTTAGTACATTTCCTAACAAAAACTACACGATGAAGATGAAGGAACATTCAAAGCAAATCCGGAATAAGGTTCTTCAAAAGCACCAATCAGGGGTAGGATATAAGAACATTTCCAAGGCATTGAATATCATCTCAGAGCACAGTAAAGTCCATTATTAAGAAATGGAGAGAATATGGCACAACTGTGAATCTGTCTAGAACAGGCCGTCCTCAAAAACGGAGTATCCGGGCGTATAGGGCAATAGTCAGGGAGGCCACCAAGAGGCCTATGGCAACTCTAAAGGAGTTACAGTGTTCCACGGCTGAGCTGGGAGACACTGTGCATATGGCAACAATAGCCCGGGTGCTTCACAAAACTGGCCTTTATGGGAGAGTGGCAAAAAGAAAGCCATTGTTGAAAAAAACTCGCATCAAATCTCGGCTAGAGTTTCCCAGAAGGCATGTGGGAGACTGTCACAAAGACGGCCAGAGTGGGTGGCGTCAGACCGACAGGAATTCAAAACAAAGACAGTGGTTGATGATGAGCTGAGTGCAATGGCTGCACTCAGCGTTTATTAACAAATAAAAGGGTTGAAAACAGCACAAAACACGGGACACGGCACTATACGCCAAAGTAAAAAGACAAACAAAACGCACTAAACACAAACGGTGCTCGGAGACAAACAAACACGGTGAGTACACACACTTATCTTCACTTTTACGATCTTTAACTTAACTCTCTCTCCTCTCTCTCTCTCTCTCTCTCCCGTTCTCCTCTTCCGAACACCTAACCCTGAGTGCAAGAAATGTGCGTCTATATATACTATTGTGCTGGGATTCAATTACTAATTAATTATTCACTTGAATCCCAGCACGTGAATTAATTCTGTGCAACCCCGTGCTCACATATTACATTTAATCAGCACGTGAAGTGATTTGTGCTCTCCTCGTGCCTAAATACAAATCTACACTTTTTAAATACACGTGAAACACAGACCCGTTTATATCCCGTGTACCAATCTATACACCGACATTAACATACGCACGCATACATACAAACACAGAACACACAAATGCACACAGGGGCGGGGTACTTTGCCACATATACCCCCCCTTGTGCGCAGCACACATGGCCTCAACGGCCACCTCCCCCCTTAAAAACCCAGCAGTCCAGAACAAAGTCTCGGGCTGGGAAGGGAGGCTTCAGTGGGCCCTTGGCTGGCAATGCTGTCAGCACCCCTGCCGGTAGTGGCACGGCTGACAGCCTGTTGGTCCCGTCCTGCAGCGAAAAAGCTGCGGGGGCAGGTGGTCCCCCGACCTCCCCCTTCTTCGTAGCCGGCAGCTCCCTCCTGTGGGGCTCCGGCCACAAGAACTCCTGCAGCGAAACTGCTGCTGGGGAAAGTGGTCTCCAGACCTCCTCCCCCTTCTTCGTGGCCGGCAGCTCCCCTTTCTGGGGCTCCGGCCACCGTACTCCCTGCGGAGGTACGGGCAGCAGAGGCAGCTCCTGCTCCTCTGCTCCCGGCGGTGGTGGAGGCAGAGGCAGCTCCAGCTCCTCTGCTCCTGGCGGTGGTGGAGGCAGAGGCAGCTCCAGCTCCTCTGCTCCTGGCGGTGGTGGAGGCAGAGGCAGCTCCAGCTCCTCTGCTCCTTGCGGTGGTGGTGGCGGAGACAGAGGCAGCTCCTGCTGTTCTGCTCCTTGCGGTGGTGGTGGCGGAGGCAGAGGCAGCTCCTGCTCCTCTGCTCCTTGCGGTGGTGGTGGCGGAGGCAGAGGCAGCTCCTGCTCCTCTGCTCCTTGCGGTGGTGGTGGCGGAGGCAGAGGCAGCTCCTGCTCCTCTGCTCCTGGCGGTGCTGGCTCCCTCTGCTGTGGCGGCTGGGCATGTGCGCGCCGTGCTGCCTTCAGCAGCATAGCGAGAGGCTGCTGGGGGACACCAGCATCCTGCCCTTCTCCCCCCCAAAAATTTTCAGGGGGTTGAGCCTGTAACTCCTCCCCTTCTGGCTCTTGGGACTGAACCAGCAGGCATTTTCCCTCTGCTGGTGGCTTGGGTCCCAGGGCTGTGGAAGCCCCGACTTGCCTCCTTTTGGGCTGTGGACGCACCGACTCCTCCCTTTTGGGCTGTGGACGCCCCGACTCCTCCCTGTTGGGCTGTGGACGCCCCGACTCCTCCCTGTTGGGCTGTGGACGCCCCGACTCCTCCCTGTTGGGCTGTGGACGTTCGGGCTCCTCCCACTCAGGCGTAGGACGTTCGGGCTCCTCCCACTCAGGCGTAGGACGTTCGGGCTCCTCCCACTCAGGCGTAGGACGTTCGGGCTCCTCCCACTCAGGCGTAGGACGTTCGGGCTCCTCCCACTCAGGCGTAGGACGTTCGGGCTCCTCCCACTCAGGCGTAGGACGTTCGGGCTCCTCCCGCTTGGGCTGTGGACGCTCAGGCTCCTCCCACTTGGGCGTAGGACACTCGGGCTCCTCCCGCTTGGGCTGTGGACGCTCAGGCTCCTCCCATTTGGGCTGTGGACGCTCAGGCTCCTCCCGCTTGGGCTGTGGACGCTCAGGCTCCTCCCACTTGGGCTGTGGAGGCAAAACCAGCAGGCATTCACCCTCTGCTGGTGGAGATGGGGACAGCAGGTACTCACCCTCTGCTGGTGGAGATGGGGACAGCAGGTACTCACCCTCTGCTGGTGGTCCTGCTACCTGGGCTGCTGTTCCGTTGATGGTTGCCTCCAGGTAGCTGAGGACAAACTCCACACCTTCCTCCAAGGTGTTTGGGGTGTGTTCCTCCTGAAAGGCCTCCCATCTCTCACTGTCCATCATCCACAGGGCCCGGACGACCATGGGCAGAGACTGGGCCTCCAGCCCAGCATTCTCCAGGAACCAGCCCCGCAGTTTGATGGCGTCTTCTGCCATTGATTTTTTGTTTTGTTTTGTTTTTTTCCCCCAAAACAATATTTGTAATTTTTTTTTTTTTTTTTTTTTTTTTTTTTTAATCCATACCCCTCCTGGTCTGACGCTTGAAGGCGCGGCTATCCCACGAAGACACCACGTGTCACAAAGACGGCCAGAGTGGGTGGCGTCAGACCGACAGGAATTCAAAACAAAGACAGTGGTTGATGATGAGCTGAGTGCAATGGCTGCACTCAGCGTTTATTAACAAATAAAAGGGTTGAAAACAGCACAAAACACGGGACACGGCACTATACGCCAAAGTAAAAAGACAAACAAAACGCACTAAACACAAACGGTGCTCGGAGACAAACAAACACGGTGAGTACACACACTTATCTTCACTTTTACGATCTTTAACTTAACTCTCTCTCCTCTCTCTCTCTCTCTCTCTCCCGTTCTCCTCTTCCGAACACCTAACCCTGAGTGCAAGAAATGTGCGTCTATATATACTATTGTGCTGGGATTCAATTACTAATTAATTATTCACTTGAATCCCAGCACGTGAATTAATTCTGTGCAACCCCGTGCTCACATATTACATTTAATCAGCACGTGAAGTGATTTGTGCTCTCCTCGTGCCTAAATACAAATCTACACTTTTTAAATACACGTGAAACACAGACCCGTTTATATCCCGTGTACCAATCTATACACCGACATTAACATACGCACGCATACATACAAACACAGAACACACAAATGCACACAGGGGCGGGGTACTTTGCCACAGAGACTCTGAGACCAAGTGGAAGAAGATTCTATGGTCTGATGAGACCAAAATAGAGCTTTTTGGCCTCAACGCTAAGCGCTATGTTTGCCACTGATCAACACAAGAAAAGTCCATAATGTCAAAGTGAAAAATAAAATCTACAAATTGTTCTAAATTAATTACAAATATAAAACAGAAAATAATTGATTGCATAAGTATTCACCCCCTTTGCTATGACACACCTAAATAAGCTCTGGTGCAACCAATTGTCTTTAGAATTCACATAATTAGTTGAGTGGAGTCCACCTGTGTGCAATTAAGGTGTTTCACATGATTTCAGGTTAAATACACCTGTCTCTGGGAGGTCCCACAGTTGGTTAGTACATTTCCTAACAAAAACTACATCATGAAGATGAAGGAACATTCAAAGCAAATCCGGAATAAGGTTCTTCAAAAGCACCAATCAGGGGTAGGATATAAGAACATTTCCAAGGCATTGAATATCCTCTCAGAGCACAGTAAAGTCCATTATTAAGAAATGGAGAGAATATGGCACAACTGTGAATCTGTCTAGAACAGGCCGTCCTCAAAAACGGAGTATCTGGGCGTATAGGGCACTAGTCAGGGAGGCCACCAAGAGGCCTATGGCAACTCTAAAGGAGTTACAGTGTTCCACGGCTGAGCTGGGAGACACTGTGCATATGGCAACAATAGCCCGGGTGCTTCACAAAACTGGCCTTTATGGGAGAGTGGCAAAAAGAAAGCCATTGTTGAAAAAAACTCGCATCAAATCTCGGCTAGAGTTTCCCAGAAGGCATGTGGGAGACTCTGAGACCAAGTGGAAGAAGATTCTATGGTCTGATGAGACCAAAATAGAGCTTTTTGGCCTCAAAGCTAAGCGCTATGCTTGCCACTGATCAACACAAGAAAAGTCCATAATGTCAAAGTGAAAAATAAAATCTACAAATTGTTCTAAATTAATTACAAATATAAAACAGAAAATAATTGATTGCATAAGTATTCACCCCCTTTGCTATGACACACCTAAATAAGCTCTGCTGCAACCAATTGTCTTTAGAAGTCACATAATTAGTTGAGTGGAGTCCACCTGTGTGCAATTAAGGTGTTTCACATGATTTCAGGTTAAATACACCTGTCTCTGGGAGGTCCCACAGTTGGTTAGTACATTTCCTAACAAAAACTACATGATGAAGATGAAGGAACATTCAAAGCAAATCCGGAATAAGGTTCTTCAAAAGCACCAATCAGGGGTAGGATATAAGAACATTTCCAAGGCATTGAATATCATCTCAGAGCACAGTAAAGTCCATTATTAAGAAATGGAGAGAATATGGCACAACTGTGAATCTGTCTAGAACAGGCCGTCCTCAAAAACGGAGTATCTGGGCGTATAGGGCACTAGTCAGGGAGGCCACCAAGAGGCCTATGGCAACTCTAAAGGAGTTACAGTGTTCCACGGCTGAGCTGGGAGACACTGTGCATATGGCAACAATAGCCCGGGTGCTTCACAAAACTGGTCTTTATGGGAGAGTGGCAAAAAGAAAGCCATTGTTGAAAAAAACTCGCATCAAATCTCGGCTAGAGTTTCCCAGAAGGCATGTGGGAGACTCTGAGACCAAGTGGAAGAAGATTCTATGGTCTGATGAGACCAAAATAGAGCTTTTTGGCCTCAAAGCTAAGCGCTATGTTTGCCACTGATCAACACAAGAAAAGTCCATAATGTCAAAGTGAAAAATAAAATCTACAAATTGTTCTAAATTAATTACAAATATAAAACAGAAAATAATTGATTGCATAAGTATTCACCCCCTTTGCTATGACACATCTAAATAAGCTCTGGTGCAACCAATTGTCTTTAGAAGTCACATAATTAGTTGAGTGGAGTCCACCTGTGTGCAATTAAGGTGTTTCACATGATTTCAGGTTAAATACACCTGTCTCTGGGAGGTCCCACAGTTGGTTAGTACATTTCCTAACAAAAACTACACGATGAAGATGAAGGAACATTCAAAGCAAATCCGGAATAAGGTTCTTCAAAAGCACCAATCAGGGGTAGGATATAAGAACATTTCCAAGGCATTGAATATCATCTCAGAGCACAGTAAAGTCCATTATTAAGAAATGGAGAGAATATGGCACAACTGTGAATCTGTCTAGAACAGGCCGTCCTCAAAAACGGAGTATCCGGGCGTATAGGGCAATAGTCAGGGAGGCCACCAAGAGGCCTATGGCAACTCTAAAGGAGTTACAGTGTTCCACGGCTGAGCTGGGAGACACTGTGCATATGGCAACAATAGCCCGGGTGCTTCACAAAACTGGCCTTTATGGGAGAGTGGCAAAAAGAAAGCCATTGTTGAAAAAAACTCGCATCAAATCTCGCCTAGAGTTTCCCAGAAGGCATGTGGGAGACTCTGAGACCAAGTGGAAGAAGATTCTATGGTCTGATGAGACCAAAATAGAGCTTTTTGGCCTCAACGCTAAGCGCTATGTTTCCCACTGATCAACACAAGAAAAGTCCATAATGTCAAAGTGAAAAATAAAATCTACAAATTGTTCTAAATTAATTACAAATATAAAACAGAAAATAATTGATTGCATAAGTATTCACCCCCTTTGCTATGACACACCTAAATAAGCTCTGGTGCAACCAGTTGTCTTTAGAAGTCACATAATTAGTTGAATGGAGTCCACCTGTGTGCAATTAAGGTGTTTCACATGATTTCAGGTTAAATACACCTGTCTCTGGGAGGTCCCACAGTTGGTTAGTACATTTCCTAACAAAAACTACATCATGAAGATGAAGGAACATTCAAAGCAAATCCGGAATAAGGTTCTTCAAAAGCACCAATCAGGGGTAGGATATAAGAACATTTCTAAGGCATTGAATATCATCTCAGAGCACAGTAAAGTCCATTATTAAGAAATGGAGAGAATATGGCACAACTGTGAATCTGTCTAGAACAGGCCGACCTCAAAAACTGAGTATCCGGGCGTATAGGGCACTAGTCAGGGAGGCCACCAAGAGGCCTATGGCAACTCTAAAGGAGTTACAGTGTTCCACGGCTGAGCTGGGAGACACTGTGCATATGGCAACAATAGCCCGGGAGCTTCACAAAACTGGCCTTTATGGGAGAGTGGCAAAAAGAAAGCCATTGTTGAAAAAAACTTGCATCAAATCTCGGCTAGAGTTTCCCAGAAGGCATGTGGGAGACTCTGAGACCAAGTGGAAGAAGATTCTATGGTCTGATGAGACCAAAATAGAGCTTTTTGGCCTCAACACTAAGCGCTATGTTTGCCACTGATCAACACAAGAAAAGTCCATAATGTCAAAGTGAAAAATAAAATCTACAAATTGTTCTAAATTAATTACAAATATAAAACAGAAAATAATTGATTGCATAAGTATTCACCCCCTTTGCTATGACACACCTAAATAAGCTCTGGTGCAACCAGTTGTCTTTAGAAGTCACATAATTAGTTGAATGGAGTCCACCTGTGTGCAATTAAGGTGTTTCACATGATTTCAGGTTAAATACACCTGTCTCTGGGAGGTCCCACAGTTGGTTAGTACATTTCCTAACAAAAACTACATCATGAAGATGAAGGAACATTCAAAGCAAATCCGGAATAAGGTTCTTCAAAAGCACCAATCAGGGGTAGGATATAAGAACATTTCCAAGGCATTGAATATCATCTCAGAGCACAGTAAAGTCCATTATTAAGAAATGGAGAGAATATGGCACAACTGTGAATCTGTCTAGAACAGGCCGTCCTCAAAAACGGAGTATCCGGGCGTATAGGGCAATAGTCAGGGAGGCCACCAAGAGGCCTATGGCAACTCTAAAGGAGTTACAGTGTTCCACGGCTGAGCTGGGAGACACTGTGCATATGGCAACAATAGCCCGGGTGCTTCACAAAACTGGCCTTTATGGGAGAGTGGCAAAAAGAAAGCCATTGTTGAAAAAAACTCGCATCAAATCTCGCCTAGAGTTTCCCAGAAGGCATGTGGGAGACTCTGAGACCAAGTGGAAGAAGATTCTATGGTCTGATGAGACCAAAATAGAGCTTTTTGGCCTCAACGCTAAGCGCTATGTTTGCCACTGATCAACACAAGAAAAGTCCATAATGTCAAAGTGAAAAATAAAATCTACAAATTGTTCTAAATTAATTACAAATATAAAACAGAAAATAATTGATTGCATAAGTATTCACCCCCTTTGCTATGACACACCTAAATAAGCTCTGGTGCAACCAGTTGTCTTTAGAAGTCACATAATTAGTTGAATGGAGTCCACCTGTGTGCAATTAAGGTGTTTCACATGATTTCAGGTTAAATACACCTGTCTCTGGGAGGTCCCACAGTTGGTTAGTACATTTCCTAACAAAAACTACATCATGAAGATGAAGGAACATTCAAAGCAAATCCGGAATAAGGTTCTTCAAAAGCACCAATCAGGGGTAGGATATAAGAACATTTCCAAGGCATTGAATATCATCTCAGAGCACAGTAAAGTCCATTATTAAGAAATGGAGAGAATATGGCACAACTGTGAATCTGTCTAGAACAGGCCGTCCTCAAAAACGGAGTATCCGGGCGTATAGGGCAATAGTCAGGGAGGCCACCAAGAGGCCTATGGCAACTCTAAAGGAGTTACAGTGTTCCACGGCTGAGCTGGGAGACACTGTGCATATGGCAACAATAGCCCGGGTGCTTCACAAAACTGGCCTTTATGGGAGAGTGGCAAAAAGAAAGCCATTGTTGAAAAAAACTCGCATCAAATCTTGGCTAGAGTTTCCCAGAAGGCATGTGGGAGACTCTGAGACCAAGTGGAAGAAGATTCTATGGTCTGATGAGACCAAAATAGAGCTTTTTGGCCTCAACGCTAAGCGCTATGTTTGCCACTGATCAACACAAGAAAAGTCCATAATGTCAAAGTGAAAAATAAAATCTACAAATTGTTCTAAATTAATTACAAATATAAAACAGAAAATAATTGATTGCATAAGTATTCACCCCCTTTGCTATGACACACCTAAATAAGCTCTGGTGCAACCAATTGTCTTTAGAAGTCACATAATTAGTTGAGTGGAGTCCACCTGTGTGCAATTAAGGTGTTTCACATGATTTCAGGTTAAATACACCTGTCTCTGGGAGGTCCCACAGTTGGTTAGTACATTTCCTAACAAAAACTACATCATGAAGATGAAGGAACATTCAAAGCAAATCCGGAATAAGGTTCTTCAAAAGCACCAATCAGGGGTAGGATATAAGAACATTTCCAAGGCATTGAATATCCTCTCAGAGCACAGTAAAGTCCATTATTAAAAATTGGAGAGAATATGGCACAACTGTGAATCTGTCTAGAACAGGCCGTCCTCAAAAACGGAGTATCCGGGCGTATAGGGCACTAGTCAGGGAGGCCACCAAGAGGCCTATGGCAACTCTAAAGGAGTTACAGTGTTCCACGGCTGAGCTGGGAGACACTGTGCATATGGCAACAATAGCCCGGGTGCTTCACAAAACTGGCCTTTATGGGAGAGTGGCAAAAAGAAAGCCATTGTTGAAAAAAACTCGCATCAAATCTCGGCTAGAGTTTCCCAGAAGGCATGTGGGAGACTCTGAGACCAAGTGGAAGAAGATTCTATGGTCTGATGAGACCAAAATAGAGCTTTTTGGCCTCAAAGCTAAGCGCTATGTTTGCCACTGATCAACACAAGAAAAGTCCATAATGTCAAAGTGAAAAATAAAATCTACAAATTGTTCTAAATTAATTACAAATATAAAACAGAAAATAATTGATTGCATAAGTATTCACCCCCTTTGCTATGACACACCTAAATAAGCTCTGGTGCAACCAATTGTCTTTAGAAGTCACATAATTAGTTGAGTGGAGTCCACCTGTGTGCAATTAAGGTGTTTCACATGATTTCAGGTTAAATACACCTGTCTCTGGGAGGTCCCACAGTTGGTTAGTACATTTCCTAACAAAAACTACATCATGAAGATGAAGGAACATTCAAAGCAAATCCGGAATAAGGTTCTTCAAAAGCACCAATCAGGGGTAGGATATAAGAACATTTCCAAGGCATTGAATATCCTCTCAGAGCACAGTAAAGTCCATTATTAAAAATTGGAGAGAATATGGCACAACTGTGAATCTGTCTAGAACAGGCCGTCCTCAAAAACGGAGTATCCGGGCGTATAGGGCACTAGTCAGGGAGGCCACCAAGAGGCCTATGGCAACTCTAAAGGAGTTACAGTGTTCCACGGCTGAGCTGGGAGACACTGTGCATATGGCAACAATAGCCCGGGTGCTTCACAAAACTGGCCTTTATGGGAGAGTGGCAAAAAGAAAGCCATTGTTGAAAAAAACTCGCATCAAATCTCGGCTAGAGTTTCCCAGAAGGCATGTGGGAGACTCTGAGACCAAGTGGAAGAAGATTCTATGGTCTGATGAGACCAAAATAGAGCTTTTTGGCCTCAAAGCTAAGCGCTATGTTTGCCACTGATCAACACAAGAAAAGTCCATAATGTCAAAGTGAAAAATAAAATCTACAAATTGTTCTAAATTAATTACAAATATAAAACAGAAAATAATTGATTGCATAAGTATTCACCCCCTTTGCTATGACACACCTAAATAAGCTCTGGTGCAACCAATTGTCTTTAGAAGTCACATAATTAGTTGAGTGGAGTCCACCTGTGTGCAATTAAGGTGTTTCACATGATTTCAGGTTAAATACACCTGTCTCTGGGAGGTCCCACAGTTGGTTAGTACATTTCCTAACAAAAACTACATCATGAAGATGAAGGAACATTCAAAGCAAATCCGGAATAAGGTTCTTCAAAAGCACCAATCAGGGGTAGGATATAAGAACATTTCCAAGGCATTGAATATCCTCTCAGAGCACAGTAAAGTCCATTATTAAAAATTGGAGAGAATATGGCACAACTGTGAATCTGTCTAGAACAGGCCGTCCTCAAAAACGGAGTATCCGGGCGTATAGGGCACTAGTCAGGGAGGCCACCAAGAGGCCTATGGCAACTCTAAAGGAGTTATAGTGTTCCACGGCTGAGCTGGGAGACACTGTGCATATGGCAACAATAGCCCGGGTGCTTCACAAAACTGGCCTTTATGGGAGAGTGGCAAAAAGAAAGCCATTGTTGAAAAAAACTCGCATCAAATCTCGGCTAGAGTTTCCCAGAAGGCATGTGGGAGACTCTGAGACCAAGTGGAAGAAGATTCTATGGTCTGATGAGACCAAAATAGAGCTTTTTGGCCTCAACGCTAAGCGCTATGTTTGCCACTGATCAACACAAGAAAAGTCCATAATGTCAAAGTGAAAAATAAAATCTACAAATTGTTCTAAATTAATTACAAATATAAAACAGAAAATAATTGATTGCATAAGTATTCACCCCCTTTGCTATGACACACCTAAATAAGCTCTGGTGCAACCAGTTGTCTTTAGAAGTCACATAATTATTTGAATGGAGTCCACCTGTGTGCAATTAAGGTGTTTCACATGATTTCAGGTTAAATACACCTGTCTCTGGGAGGTCCCACAGTTGGTTAGTACATTTCCTAACAAAAACTACATCATGAAGATGAAGGAACATTCAAAGCAAATCTGGAATAAGGTTCCTCAAAAGCACCAATCAGGGGTAGGATATAAGAACATTTCCAAGGCATTGAATATCTCTCAGAGCACAGCAAAGTCCATTATTAAAAATTGGAGAGAATATGGCACAACTGTGAATCTGTCTAGGACAGGCCGTCCTCAAAAACGGAGTATCCGGGCGTATAGGGCACTAGTCAGGGAGGCCACCAAGAGGCCTATGGCAACTCTGAAGGAGTTACAGTGTTCCACGGCTGAGCTGGGAGACACTGTGCATATGGCAACAATAGCCCGGGTGCTTCACAAAACTGGCCTTTATGGGAGAGTGGCAAAAAGAAAGCCATTGTTGAAAAAAACTCGCATCAAATCTCGGCTAGAGTTTCCCAGAAGGCATGTGGGAGACTCTGAGACCAAGTGGAAGAAGATTCTATGGTCTGATGAGACCAAAATAGAGCTTTTTGGCCTCAACGCTAAGCGCTATGTTTGCCACTGATCAACACAAGAAAAGTCCATAATGTCAAAGTGAAAAATAAAATCTACAAATTGTTCTAAATTAATTACAAATATAAAACAGAAAATAATTGATTGCATAAGTATTCACCCCCTTTGCTATGACACACCTAAATAAGCTCTGGTGCAACCAATTGTCTTTAGAAGTCACATAATTAGTTGAGTGGAGTCCACCTGTGTGCAATTAAGGTGTTTCACATGATTTGAGGTAAATACACCTGTCTCTGGGAGGTCCCACAGTTGGTTAGTACATTTCCTAACAAAAACTACATCATGAAGATGAAGGAACATTCAAAGCAAATCCGGAATAAGGTTCTTCAAAAGCACCAATCAGGGGTAGGATATAAGAACATTTCCAAGGCATTGAATATCCTCTCAGAGCACAGTAAAGTCCATTATTAAGAAATGGAGAGAATATGGCACAACTGTGAATCTGTCTAGAACAGGCCGTCCTCAAAAACGGAGTATCCGGGCGTATAGGGCACTAGTCAGGGAGGCCACCAAGAGGCCTATGGCAACTCTGAAGGAGTTACAGTGTTCCACGGCTGAGCTGGGAGACACTGTGCATATGGCAACAATAGCCCGGGTGCTTCACAAAACTGGCCTTTATGGGAGAGTGGCAAAAAGAAAGCCATTGTTGAAAAATACTCGCATCAAATCTCGGCTAGAGTTTCCCAGAAGGCATGTGGGAGACTCTGAGACCAAGTGGAAGAAGATTCTATGGTCTGATGAGACCAAAATAGAGCTTTTTGGCCTCAACGCTAAGCGCTATGTTTGCCACTGATCAACACAAGAAAAGTCCATAATGTCAAAGTGAAAAATAAAATCTACAAATTGTTCTAAATTAATTACAAATATAAAACAGAAAATAATTGATTGCATAAGTATTCACCCCCTTTGCTATGACACACCTAAATAAGCTCTGGTGCAACCAGTTGTCTTTAGAAGTCACATAATTATTTGAATGGAGTCCACCTGTGTGCAATTAAGGTGTTTCACATGATTTCAGGTTAAATACACCTGTCTCTGGGAGGTCCCACAGTTGGTTAGTACATTTCCTAACAAAAACTACATCATGAAGATGAAGGAACATTCAAAGCAAATCCGGAATAAGGTTCTTCAAAAGCACCAATCAGGGGTAGGATATAAGAACATTTCCAAGGCATTGAATATCTCTCAGAGCACAGCAAAGTCCATTATTAAAAATTGGAGAGAATATGGCACAACTGTGAATCTGTCTAGAACAGGCCGTCCTCAAAAACGGAGTATCCGGGCGTATAGGGCACTAGTCAGGGAGGCCACCAAGAGGCCTATGGCAACTCTGAAGGAGTTACAGTGTTCCACGGCTGAGCTGGGAGACACTGTGCATATGGCAACAATAGCCCGGGTGCTTCACAAAACTGGCCTTTATGGGAGAGTGGCAAAAAGAAAGCCATTGTTGAAAAAAACTCGCATCAAATCTCGGCTAGAGTTTCCCAGAAGGCATGTGGGAGACTCTGAGACCAAGTGGAAGAAGATTCTATGGTCTGATGAGACCAAAATAGAGCTTTTTGGCCTCAACGCTAAGCGCTATGTTTGCCACTGATCAACACAAGAAAAGTCCATAATGTCAAAGTGAAAAATAAAATCTACAAATTGTTCTAAATTAATTACAAATATAAAACAGAAAATAATTGATTGCATAAGTATTCACCCCCTTTGCTATGACACACCTAAATAAGCTCTGGTGCAACCAATTGTCTTTAGAAGTCACATAATTAGTTGAGTGGAGTCCACCTGTGTGCAATTAAGGTGTTTCACATGATTTCAGGTTAAATACACCTGTCTCTGGGAGGTCCCACAGTTGGTTAGTACATTTCCTAACAAAAACTACATCATGAAGATGAAGGAACATTCAAAGCAAATCCGGAATAAGGTTCTTCAAAAGCACCAATCAGGGGTAGGATATAAGAACATTTCCAAGGCATTGAATATCCTCTCAGAGCACAGTAAAGTCCATTATTAAGAAATGGAGAGAATATGGCACAACTGTGAATCTGTCTAGAACAGGCCGTCCTCAAAAACGGAGTATCCGGGCGTATAGGGCACTAGTCAGGGAGGCCACCAAGAGGCCTATGGCAACTCTAAAGGAGTTACAGTGTTCCACGGCTGAGCTGGGAGACACTGTGCATATGGCAACAATAGCCCGGGTGCTTCACAAAACTGGCCTTTATGGGAGAGTGGCAAAAAGAAAGCCATTGTTGAAAAAAACTCGCATCAAATCTCGGCTAGAGTTTCCCAGAAGGCATGTGGGAGACTCTGAGACCAAGTGGAAGAAGATTCTATGGTCTGATGAGACCAAAATAGAGCTTTTTGGCCTCAACGCTAAGCGCTATGTTTGCCACTGATCAACACAAGAAAAGTCCATAATGTCAAAGTGAAAAATAAAATCTACAAATTGTTCTAAATTAATTACAAATATAAAACAGAAAATAATTGATTGCATAAGTATTCACCCCCTTTGCTATGACACACCTAAATAAGCTCTGGTGCAACCAATTGTCTTTAGAAGTCACATAATTAGTTGAATGGAGTCCACCTGTGTGCAATTGAGGTGTTTCACATGATTTCAGGTTAAATACACCTGTCTCTGGGAGGTCCCACAGTTGGTTAGTACATTTCCTAACAAAAACTACATGATGAAGATGAAGGAACATTCAAAGCAAATCCGGAATAAGGTTCTTCAAAAGCACCAATCAGGGGTAGGATATAAGAACATTTCCAAGGCATTGAATATCCTCTCAGAGCACAGTAAAGTCCAATATTAAGAAATGGAGAGAATATGGCACAACTGTGAATCTGTCTAGAACAGGCCGTCCTCAAAAACGGAGTATCCGGGCGTATAAGGCACTAGTCAGGGAGGCCACCAAGAGGCCTATGGCAACTCTAAAGGAGTTACAGTGTTCCACGGCTGAGCTGGGAGACACTGTGCATATGGCAACAATAGCCCGGGTGCTTCACAAAACTGGCCTTTATGGGAGAGTGGCAAAAAGAAAGCCATTGTTGAAAAGAACTCGCATCAAATCTCGGCTAGAGTTTCCCAGAAGGCATGTGGGAGACTCTGAGACCAAGTGGAAGAAGATTCTATGGTCTGATGAGACCAAAATAGAGCTTTTTGGCCTCAACACTAAGCGTTATGTTTGCCACTGATCAACACAAGAAAAGTCCATAATGTCAAAGTGAAAAATAAAATCTACAAATTGTTCTAAATTAATTACAAATATAAAACAGAAAATAATTGATTGCATAAGTATTCACCCCCTTTGCTATGACACACCTAAATAAGCTCTGGTGCAACCAGTTGTCTTTAGAAGTCACATAATTACTTTAATGGAGTCCACCTGTGTGCAATTAAGGTGTTTCACATGATTTCAGGTTAAATACACCTGTCTCTGGGAGGTCCCACAGTTGGTTAGTACATTTCCTAACAAAAACTACATCATGAAGATGAAGGAACATTCAAAGCAAATCCGGAATAAGGTTCTTCAAAAGCACCAATCAGGGGTAGGATATAAGAACATTTCCAAGGCATTGAATATCCTCTCAGAGCACAGTAAAGTCCAATATTAAGAAATGGAGAGAATATGGCACAACTGTGAATCTGTCTAGAACAGGCCGTCCTCAAAAACGGAGTATCCGGGCGTATAAGGCACTAGTCAGGGAGGCCACCAAGAGGCCTATGGCAACTCTAAAGGAGTTACAGTGTTCCACGGCTGAGCTGGGAGACACTGTGCATATGGCAACAATAGCCCGGGTGCTTCACAAAACTGGCCTTTATGGGAGAGTGGCAAAAAGAAAGCCATTGTTGAAAAGAACTCGCATCAAATCTCGGCTAGAGTTTCCCAGAAGGCATGTGGGAGACTCTGAGACCAAGTGGAAGAAGATTCTATGGTCTGATGAGACCAAAATAGAGCTTTTTGGCCTCAACACTAAGCGTTATGTTTGCCACTGATCAACACAAGAAAAGTCCATAATGTCAAAGTGAAAAATAAAATCTACAAATTGTTCTAAATTAATTACAAATATAAAACAGAAAATAATTGATTGCATAAGTATTCACCCCCTTTGCTATGACACACCTAAATAAGCTCTGGTGCAACCAGTTGTCTTTAGAAGTCACATAATTACTTTAATGGAGTCCACCTGTGTGCAATTAAGGTGTTTCACATGATTTCAGGTTAAATACACCTGTCTCTGGGAGGTCCCACAGTTGGTTAGTACATTTCCTAACAAAAACTACATCATGAAGATGAAGGAACATTCAAAGCAAATCCGGAATAAGGTTCTTCAAAAGCACCAATCAGGGGTAGGATATAAGAACATTTCCAAGGCATTGAATATCCTCTCAGAGCACAGTAAAGTCCATTATTAAGAAATGGAGAGAATATGGCACAACTGTGAATCTGTCTAGAACAGGCCGTCCTCAAAAACGGAGTATCCGGGCGTATAGGGCACTAGTCAGGGAGGCCACCAAGAGGCCTATGGCAACTCTAAAGGAGTTACAGTGTTCCACGGCTGAGCTGGGAGACACTGTGCATATGGCAACAATAGCCCGGGTGCTTCACAAAACTGGCCTTTATGGGAGAGTGGCAAAAAGAAAGCCATTGTTGAAAAGTACTCGCATCAAATCTCGGCTAGAGTTTCCCAGAAGGCATGTGGGAGACTCTGAGACCAAGTGGAAGAAGATTCTATGGTCTGATGAGACCAAAATAGAGCTTTTTGGCCTCAACGCTAAGCGTTATGTTTGCCACTGATCAACACAAATAAAGTCCATAATGTCAAAGTGAAAAATAAAATCTACAAATTGTTCTAAATTAATTACAAATATAAAACAGAAAATAATTGATTGCATAAGTATTCACCCCCTTTGCTATGACACACCTAAATAAGCTCTGGTGCAACCAGTTGTCTTTAGAAGTCACATAATTAGTTTAATGGAGTCCACCTGTGTGCAATTACGGTGTTTCACATGATTTCAGGTTAAATACACCTGTCTCTGGGAGGTCCCACAGTTGGTTAGTACATTTCCTAACAAAAACTACATCATGAAGATGAAGGAACATTCAAAGCAAATCCGGAATAAGGTTCTTCAAAAGCACCAATCAGGGGTAGGATATAAGAACATTTCCAAGGCATTGAATATCCTCTCAGAGCACAGTAAAGTCCATTATTAAGAAATGGAGAGAATATGGCACAACTGTGAATCTGTCTAGAACAGGCTGTCCTCAAAAACGGAGTATCCGGGCGAGAAGTGCACTAGTCAGGGAGGCCACCAAGAGGCCTATGGCAACTCTAAAGGAGTTACAGTGTTCCACGGCTGAGCTGGGAGACACTGTGCATATGGCAACAATAGCCCGGGTGCTTCACAAAACTGGCCTTTATGGGAGAGTGGCAAAAAGAAAGCCATTGTTGAAAAAAACTCGCATCAAATCTCGGCTAGAGTTTCCCAGAAGGCATGTGGGAGACTCTGAGACCAAGTGGAAGAAGATTCTATGGTCTGATGAGACCAAAATAGAGCTTTTTGGCCTCAACGCTAAGCGCTATGTTTGCCACTGATCAACACAAGAAAAGTCCATAATGTCAAAGTGAAAAATAAAATCTACAAATTGTTCTAAATTAATTACAAATATAAAACAGAAAATAATTGATTGCATAAGTATTCACCCCCTTTGCTATGACACACCAAAATAAGCTCTGGTGCAACCAATTGTCTTTAGAAGTCACATAATTAGTTGAATGGAGTCCACCTGTGTGCAATTAAGGTGTTTCACATGATTTCAGGTTAAATACACCTGTCTCTGGGAGGTCCCACAGTTGGTTAGTACATTTCCTAACAAAAACTACATCATGAAGATGAAGGAACATTCAAAGCAAATCCGAAATGAGGTTCTTCAAAAGCACCAATCAGGGGTAGGATATAAGAACATTTCCAAGGCATTGAATATCCTCTCAGAGCACAGTAAAGTCCATTATTAAGAAATGGAGAGAATATGGCACAACTGTGAATCTGTCTAGAACAGGCCGTCCTCAAAAACGGAGTATCCGGGCGTATAGGGCACTAGTCAGGGAGGCCACCAAGAGGCCTATGGCAACTCTAAAGGAGTTACAGTGTTCCACGGCTGAGCTGGGAGACACTGTGCATGTGGCAACAATAGCCCGGGTGCTTCACAAAACTGGCCTTTATGGGAGAGTGGCAAAAAGAAAGCCATTGCTGAAAAAAACTCGCATCAAATCTCAGCTAGAGTTTCCCAGAAGGCATGTGGGAGACTCTGAGACCAAGTGGAAGAAGATTCTATGGTCTGATGAGACCAAAATAGAGCTTTTTGGCCTCAACGCTAAGCGCTATGTTTGCCACTGATCAACACAAGAAAAGTCCATAATGTCAAAGTGAAAAATAAAATCTACAAATTGTTCTAAATTAATTACAAATATAAAACAGAAAATAATTGATTGCATAAGTATTCACCCCCTTTGCTATGACACACCTAAATAAGCTCTGGTGCAACCAATTGTCTTTAGAAGTCACATAATTAGTTGAATGGAGTCCACCTGTGTGCAATTAAGGTGTTTCACATGATTTCAGGTTAAATACACCTGTCTCTGGGAGGTCCCACAGTTGGTTAGTACATTTCCTAACAAAAACTACATGATGAAGATGAAGGAACATTCAAAGCAAATCCGGAATAAGGTTCTTCAAAAGCACCAATCAGGGGTAGGATATAAGAACATTTCCAAGGCATTGAATATCCTCTCAGAGCACAGTAAAGTCCATTATTAAGAAATGGAGAGAATATGGCACAACTGTGAATCTGTCTAGAACAGGCCGTCCTCAAAAACAGAGTATCCGGGCGTATAGGGCACTAGTCAGGGAGGCCACCAAGAGGCCTATGGCAACTCTAAAGGAGTTACAGTGTTCCACGGCTGAGCTGGGAGACACTGTGCATATGGCAACAATAGCCCGGGTGCTTCACAAAACTGGCCTTTATGGGAGAGTGGCAAAAAGAAAGCCATTGTTGAAAAAAAACTCGCATCAAATCTCGGCTAGAGTTTCCCAGAAGGCATGTGGGAGACTCTGAGACCAAGTGGAAGAAGATTCTATGGTCTGATGAGACCAAAATAGAGCTTTTTGGCCTCAACGCTAAGCGCTATGTTTGCCACTGATCAACACAAGAAAAGTCCATAATGTCAAAGTAAAAAATAAAATCTACAAATTGTTCTAAATTAATTACAAATATAAAACAGAAAATAATTGATTGCATAAGTATTCACCCCCTTTGCTATGACACACCTAAATAAGCTCTGGTGCAACCAATTGTCTTTAGAAGTCACATAATTAGTTGAATGGAGTCCACCTGTGTGCAATTAAGGTGTTTCACATGATTTCAGGTTAAATACACCTGTCTCTGGGAGGTCCCACAGTTGGTTAGTACATTTCCTAACAAAAACTACATCATGAAGATGAAGGAACATTCAAAGCAAATCCGGAATAAGGTTCTTCAAAAGCACCAATCAGGGGTAGGACATAAGAACATTTCCAAGGCATTGAATATCCTCTCAGAGCACAGTAAAGTCCATTATTAAGAAATGGAGAGAATATGGCACAACTGTGAATCTGTCTAGAACAGGCCGTCCTCAAAAACGGAGTATCCGGGCGTATAGGGCATTAGTCAGGGAGGCCACCAAGAGGCCTATGGCAACTCTAAAGGAGTTACAGTGTTCCACGGCTGAGCTGGGAGACACTGTGCATGTGGCAACAATAGCCCGGGTGCTTCACAAAACTGGCCTTTATGGGAGAGTGGCAAAAAGAAAGCCATTGCTGAAAAAAACTCGCATCAAATCTCAGCTAGAGTTTCCCAGAAGGCATGTGGGAGACTCTGAGACCAAGTGGAAGAAGATTCTATGGTCTGATGAGACCAAAATAGAGCTTTTTGGCCTCAACGCTAAGCGCTATGTTTGCCACTGATCAACACAAGAAAAGTCCATAATGTCAAAGTGAAAAATAAAATCTACAAATTGTTCTAAATTAATTACAAATATAAAACAGAAAATAATTGATTGCATAAGTATTCACCCCCTTTGCTATGACACACCTAAATAAGCTCTGGTGCAACCAATTGTCTTTAGAAGTCACATAATTAGTTGAATGGAGTCCACCTGTGTGTAATTAAGGTGTTTCACATGATTTCAGGTTAAATACACCTGTCTCTGGGAGGTCCCACAGTTGGTTAGTACATTTCCTAACAAAAACTACATGATGAAGATGAAGGAACATTCAAAGCAAATCCGGAATAAGGTTCTTCAAAAGCACCAATCAGGGGTAGGATATAAGAACATTTCCAAGGCATTGAATATCCTCTCAGAGCACAGTAAAGTCCATTATTAAGAAATGGAGAGAATATGGCACAACTGTGAATCTGTCTAGAACAGGCCGTCCTCAAAAACGGAGTATCCGGGCGTATAGGGCACTAGTCAGGGAGGCCACCAAGAGGCCTATGGCAACTCTAAAGGAGTTACAGTGTTCCACGGCTGAGCTGGGAGACACTGTGCATATGGCAACAATAGCCCGGGTGCTTCACAAAACTGGCCTTTATGGGAGAGTGGCAAAAAGAAAGCCATTGTTGAAAAAAACTCGCATCAAATCTCGGCTAGAGTTTCCCAGAAGGCATGTGGGAGACTCTGAGACCAAGTGGAAGAAGATTCTATGGTCTGATGAGACCAAAATAGAGCTTTTTGGCCTCAACGCTAAGCGCTATGTTTGCCACTGATCAACACAAGAAAAGTCCATAATGTCAAAGTGAAAAATAAAATCTACAAATTGTTCTAAATTAATTACAAATATAAAACAGAAAATAATTGATTGCATAAGTATTCACCCCCTTTGCTATGACACACCTAAATAAGCTCTGGTGCAACCAATTGTCTTTAGAAGTCACATAATTAGTTGGATGGAGTCCACCTGTGTGCAATTAAGGTGTTTCACATGATTTCAGGTTAAATACACCTGTCTCTGGGAGGTCCCACAGTTGGTTAGTACATTTCCTAACAAAAACTACATCATGAAGATGAAGGAACATTCAAAGCAAATCCGGAATAAGGTTCTTCAAAAGCACCAATCAGGGGTAGGATATAAGAACATTTCCAAGGCATTGAATATCCTCTCAGAGCACAGTAAAGTCCATTATTAAGAAATGGAGAGAATATGGCACAACTGTTAATCTGTCTAGAACAGGCCGCCCTCAAAAACGGAGTATCCAGGCGTATAGGGAACTAGTCAGGGAGGCCACCAAGAGGCCTATGGCAACTCTAAAGGAGATACAGTGTTCCACGGCTGAGCTGGGAGACACTGTACATATGGCAACAATAGCCCGGGTGCTTCACAAAACTGGCCTTTATGGGAGAGTGGCAAAAAGAAAGCTATTGTTGAAAAAAACTCGCATCAAATCTCGGCTAGAGTTTCCCAGAAGGCATGTGGGAGACTCTGAGACCAAGTGGAAGAAGATTCTATGGTCTGATGAGACCAAAATAGAGCTTTTTGGCCTCAACGCTAAGCGCTGTTTGCCACTGATCAACACAAGAAAAGTCCATAATGTCAAAGTGAAAAATAAAATCTACAAATTGTTCTAAATTAATTACAAATATAAAACAGAAAATAATTGATTGCATAAGTATTCACCCCCTTTGCTATGACACACCAAAATAAGCTCTGGTGCAACCAATTGTCTTTAGAAGTCACATAATTAGTTGAATGGAGTCCACCTGTGTGCAATTAAGGTGTTTCACATGATTTCAGGTTAAATACACCTGTCTCTGGGAGGTCCCACAGTTGGTTAGTACATTTCCTAACAAAAACTACATCATGAAGATGAAGGAACATTCAAAGCAAATCCGGAATAATGTTCTTCAAAAGCACCAATCAGGGGTAGGATATAAGAACATTTCCAAGGCATTGAATATCCTCTCAGAGCACAGTAAAGTCCATTATTAAGAAATGGAGAGAATATGGCACAACTGTGAATCTGTCTAGAACAGGCCGTCCTCAAAAACGGAGTATCCGGGCATATAGGGCAATAGTCAGGGAGGCCACCAAGAGGCCTATGGCATCTCTAAAGGAGTTACAGTGTTCCACGGCTGAGCTGGGAGACACTGTACATATGGCAACAATAGCCCGGGTGCTTCACAAAACTGGCCTTTATGGGAGAGTGGCAAAAAGAAAGCCATTGTTGAAAAAAACTCGCATCAAATCTCGGCTAGAGTTTCCCAGAAGGCATGTGGGAGACTCTGAGACCAAGTGGAAGAAGATTCTATGGTCTGATGAGACCAAAATAGAGCTTTTTGGCCTCAACGCTAAGCGCTATGTTTGCCACTGATCAACACAAGAAAAGTCCATAATGTCAAAGTGAAAAATAAAATCTACAAATTGTTCTAAATTAATTACAAATATAAAACAGAAAATAATTGATTGCATAAGTATTCACCCCCTTTGCTATGACACACCAAAATAAGCTCTGGTGCAACCAGTTGTCTTTAGAAGTCACATAATTAGTTGAATGGAGTCCTCCTATGTGCAATTAAGGTGTTTCACATGATTTCAGGTTAAATACACCTGTCTCTGGGAGGTCCCACAGTTGGTTAGTACATTTCCTAACAAAAACTACATCATGAAGATGAAGGAACATTCAAAGCAAATCCGGAATAAGGTTCTTCAAAAGCACCAATCAGGGGTAGGATATAAGAACATTTCCAAGGCATTGAATATCCTCTCAGAGCACAGTAAAGTCCATTATTAAGAAATGGAGAGAATATGGCAAAACTGTGAATCTGTCTAGAACAGGCCGTCCTCAAAAACGGAGTATCCGGGCGAGATGTGCACTAGTCAGGGAGGCCACCAAGAGGCCTATGGCAACTCTAAAGGAGTTACAGTGTTCCACGGCTGAGCTGGGAGACACTGTGCATATGGTAACAATAGCCCGGGTGCTTCACAAAACTGGCCTTTATGGGAGAGTGGCAAAAAGAAAGCCATTGTTGAAAAAAACTCGCATCAAATCTCGGCTAGAGTTTCCCAGAAGGCATGTGGGAGACTCTGAGACCAAGTGGAAGAAGATTCTATGGTCTGATGAGACCAAAATAGAGCTTTTTGGCCTCAACGCTAAGCGCTATGTTTGCCACTGATCAACACAAGAAAAGTCCATAATGTCAAAGTGAAAAATAAAATCTACAAATTGTTCTAAATTAATTACAAATATAAAACAGAAAATAATTGATTGCATAAGTATTCACCCCCTTTGCTATGACACACCAAAATAAGCTCTGGTGCAACCAGTTGTCTTTAGAAGTCACATAATTAGTTGAATGGAGTCCTCCTGTGTGCAATTAAGGTGTTTCACATGATTTCAGGTTAAATACACCTGTCTCTGGGAGGTCCCACAGTTGGTTAGTACATTTCCTAACAAAAACTACATCATGAAGATGAAGGAACATTCAAAGCAAATCCGGAATAAGGTTCTTCAAAAGCACCAATCAGGGGTAGGATATAAGAACATTTCCAAGGCATTGAATATCCTCTCAGAGCACAGTAAAGTCCATTATTAAGAAATGGAGAGAATATGGCACAACTGTGAATCTGTCTAGAACAGGCCGTCCTCAAAAACGGAGTATCCGGGCGTATAGGGCACTAGTCAGGGAGGCCACCAAGAGGCCTATGGCAACTCTAAAGGAGTTACAGTGTTCCACGGCTGAGCTGGGAGACACTGTGCATATGGCAACAATAGCCCGGGTGCTTCACAAAACTGGCCTTTATGGGAGAGTGGCAAAAAGAAAGCCATTGTTGAAAAAAACTCGCATCAAATCTCGGCTAGAGTTTCCCAGAAGGCATGTGGGAGACTCTGAGACCAAGTGGAAGAAGATTCTATGGTCTGATGAGACCAAAATAGAGCTTTTTGGCCTCAACTCTAAGCGCTATGTTTGCCACTGATCAACACAAGAAAAGTCCATAATGTCAAAGTGAAAAATAAAATCTACAAATTGTTCTAAATTAATTACAAATCTAAAACAGAAAATAATTGATTGCATAAGTATTCACCCCCTTTGCTATGACACACCTAAAGAAGCTCTGGTGCATCCAATTGTCTGTAGAAGTCACATAATTAGTTGAATGGAGCCACCTGTGTGCAATTAAGGTGTTTCACATGATTTCAGGTTAAATACACCTGTCTCTGGGAGGTCCCACAGTTGGTTAGTACATTTCCTAACAAAAACTACATCATGAAGATGAAGGAACATTCAAAGCAAATCCGGAATAAGGTTCTTCAAAAGCACCAATCAGGGGTAGGATATAAGAACATTTCCAAGGCATTGAATATCCTCTCAGAGCACAGTAAAGTCCATTATTAAGAAATGGAGAGAATATGGCACAACTGTGAATCTGTCTAGAACAGGCCGTCCTCAAAAACGTAGTATCCGGGCGTATAGGGCACTAGTCAGGGAGGCCACCAAGAGGCCTATGGCAACTCTAAAGGAGTTACAGTGTTCCACGGCTGAGCTGGGAGACACTGTGCATACGCCAACAATAGCCCGGGTGCTTCACAAAACTGGCCTTTATGGGAGAGTGGCAAAAAGAAAAAAACTTGCATCATATCTCGGCTAGAGTTTCCCAGAAGGCATGTGGGAGACTCTGAGACCAAGTGGAAGAAGATTCTATGGTCTGATGAGACCAGAATAGAGCTTTTTGGCCTCAACGCTAAGCGCTATGTTTGGCGTAAGCCTAACACCGCACATCATCCTGAGAACACCATCGCTACCGTGAACCATGGTGGTGGCAGCATCATGCTATGGGGATGCTTCTCTGCGTCAGGGCCTGGAAAGCTTGTGAAGATAGAGGGCAAAATGGATGCGGCAAAGTACAGAGAAATCCTGAAGGAAAACCTGCTGAAGTCTGCAAGAGACCTGGGACTTGGGAGAAGATTCATCTTCCAGCAGGACAATGACCCCAAACATACAGCCAAAGCCACACTGGAGTGGCTTAAAAACAAAAAGGTCAATGTCCTGGAGTGGCCCAGTCAAAGCCCGGACCTCAATCTAATTGAGAATATGTGGAAAGAGTAGAAAATTGCTGTTCACCAAAGGTCCCCATCCAACTTGACGGAGCTTGAGCAATTTTGCAAAGAAGAATGGGCAAAAATTGCAGTGTCCAGATGTGCAAAGCTGGTAGAGTCTTATCCAAATAGACTCATGGCTGTAATTGCTGCCAAAGGTGCCTGATTCCAACCATCAGATGGTGCAAGGGAGAACCGACCTTTGGTAAGTATACTAACTAGGCTACATGGCCCAAAAGTTTTAAGAATAGGGTCCTATATTTCAAACTACATTTATGTAGTAATAATATTCAAATAATGGGCTCTATTTACTAAAGTGTTTTAAGGAATGCTTCAGTATCAATACACATGTTTGGAGTTTAAATAATGCTTTAAAAATCTGAATAAGACCTAAAACAAAGTAGTCTCAATGGCTTTTATTACTTTAAACATTATTAAGTCAAAAAGGATTTAAAGTAATAGTCCTTAACAAAACATTCGAACATCAGAACACTCCTTAAAGATTAGTAAATAGGGACAATAATTCCAAATAGAGCTTCTAAAGCCTTCATACCTGACCATAAGTTTAAGTATAAAATAGACACCTACCACAGCCTGGCAACCTCAGTAAAACTGCATGCCTTTTCATGCGTTATTGCTTGCTTATACAAGCTTTTACAGAATTAAAATGTGATTGTTCTTACCAATAATCGCATCCACAATATCTGGATTAAGGGGTTGTTTTGCTTGTGAATCCTTATGTGCATTGGATTTGAATCCAGTCAGGGATTTATTGGCAAGTTCTTCAGCAGTGTGAAATACCCGTAATAGGTCTGCAGTTAGCTTCATTGTGTCTTTGTGACAACACATCTGTAGCTTCCTTTTTGATACTGACGCTTTTTCAGTCCGTTGTACCTTCTAAAATCATAAACAAATGTGTGGGTAAGTGAAATAGTTATATAATATATACATATATCAAACTGCATGAAAATACCTCCTTTTTATCACTTTTACGCCATGGATACTGTGTACTTCAGTATTTTTGGAGACAAACCTCTCCATATAGTAACACCCTCTTGTTCGGGTTATACCTTAGTATTATGCTCCCTCGCCTTTGGTTCAGGGCATTACTAAGCCTGCAGACGGTCATCGGGTAGTAACCTAAATAACACAATTTTCCTACCTCATCTCTCTTTTCCCCCATTGTTGTATATTGGTGTTGGCATAGTTGGTGGTGGACAAATCCATTTTCAGTAATTCCACTCGTTCCAGTATATCTGGGAGTTCTAAAGTATATGTTGAAATGTTAGCTGTCTTTTGCTGTTTATTATTTTTATATTTTATTTTATTATTTGTAGTATTTATGACTAAATGCGTTATATTATATAGTTATGATTAGATTAGTCTGCACTTCACATTCTTAAAAATAAATATTAGGCCACATTAAAGTATTTCTATCATTGTCATGATAGTTGTTTTGGTCCCGGCATTTATCCCGCTTACACTTGGAAGGGGTTTCCTCCTTTTCATAATTAAGTATACACTTTGCTTTTTGTGAAACAGTCTGCCAGTCCCCTAAAAAATAGTTCATATTTAATCATATTTATACTGTGCCTACACTGGTTAAAATTCAACAGTGGGTCTTTATACACCTTGTAACGGAAACATGGTACCCCATAATGTTCTCGTACTAAGGTGAAAATAGCCTTGATTTGTATGTTACTATAGATATCAATAGTAATACGAAAATACCATACAAAGTAGTAATAACAGCTTTTAAAGTGAAGGTAGTGTTCTGAGAGAATTAGGTATAATTTTACCTCAGTAACTTAGAGTAAGAGTTATGATTATACAGCAGTATTGATTGTATGTTCACTGTTTAGTATGTAGGCTAGTTCATTAAAACAAAAAAAGTAAATGTCACAATATATATACAGTGCCTTGCATAAGTATTCACCCCCCTTGGACTTTTCCACATTTTGTAGTGTTACAACCTGGAATTAAAATGTATTTAATTGGGATTTTTACCATTTGATTTACACAACATACTTAACACTTTGAAGGTGCAAAATATTTTTTATTGTGACACATTTTTTGTTTTGTTTAATTAAACAAAAAAAAAGACATTTGTTGGTTGCATAAGTATTCACCCCCCTGAGTCAATACTTGGTAGAAGCACCTTTGGCTTTGGGTAAGTCTCTACCAGCTTTGCACATCTGAATCCTGCAAATTTTGCCCATTCTTCTTGGCAAAATTGCTCAAGCTCTGTCAAGTTGGATGGGGACCGTTGGTGAACAGCAATTTTCAAGTCTTGCCACAGATTCTCAATCGGATTGATGTCTGGGCTTTGACTGGGCCATTCTAAGACATTCAGGTTCTTGTTTTTAAACCACTCCAGTGTAGCTTTGGCTGTGTGTTTAGGGTCATTGTCCTGCTGGAAGGTGAACCTTCCCAGTCACTGGTCCTCTTGCAGACTGAAACAGGTTTTCCTCTAGAATTTCCCTGTATTTGGCTCCATCCATCTTGCCCTCAGTCCTGACCAGTTTCCCAGTCCCTGCCGATGAAAAGCATCCCCATAACATGTTATAACATGCTGCCACCACCATGCTTCACCGTGGGGATGGTGTTCTCAGGGTGATGAGCAGTGTTGGCTTTGCGCCACACATAGCGTTTTGCGCTAAGGCCAAAAAGTTCAATTTTGGTCTCATTAGACCAGAGAACCCTTTTCCACATGTTTGCTGTGTCTCCCACATGCCTTTTGGCAAAATCCAAACAGGATTTGATATGGGTTTTTTTCAGAAATGGCTTTCTTCTCGCCACTCTTCCATAAAGCCCAGCTTTGTGGAGCGCCTGGGTTATAGTTGTCCCATGGACGGTTTCTCCCATCTCAGCTGTGGATCTCTCCAGCTCCTTCAGAGTTACCATTGACCTCTTGGTTGCTTCTCTGACTTATGCCCTCCTTACCTGGTCACTGAATTTTGGTGGACGGCCTTCTCTAAGCAGAGTCGCGGTTGTGCCATATTCTTTCCATTTCTTAATAATGGATTTAACGGTGCTCCGGGGGATGTTCAAAGTTTGGGATATTTTTTTATAACCCAACCCTGATTGGTGCTTCTCCAGAACTTTATCCCAGAATTGTTTAGATAGCTCCTTGGTCTTCATGATGCTGTTTGTTTTGATATGCTCTTTAACAAACTGTGGCCTTCCAGAAACAGGTGTATTTAATCTGAGGTCATGTGACACTTTAATTGCACACAGGTGGACTCCATTCAACTAATTATGTGACTTCTGAAGGCAATTGGTTGCACCAGAGCTTATTTAGGGGTGTCACAGCAAAGGGGGTGAATACTTATGCAATCAAGACAGTTTTTTATTTGTAAATAATTTTGAAAAATATGTAGATTTTTTTTCCCCACTTTGACATTATGGACTATTTTGTGTAGATCAGTCACAAAAAATCCTAATTAAATCCATTTTAATTCCAGGTTGTAATATTACAAAATGTGGAAAAGTCCAAGGGGGGTGAATACTTATGCAAGGCACTGTATATATATATATATATATATATATATATATATATACTGTTTACTGTAAGCAAGGGTGTCCATCCCATACCTTCAGTTTCCTCAGCATTATTTAATCTTTTTAGTTGATTGACAAATTGATATAGAGCATTACACTTTGTCTTACCTATTGCCAGTACATAAGATGGACAGGTTAACCATTTTGGATTTTTCTTTTGAAGGTCCCCTTTTCCACTAGGTTTAAGTCCACCATCTCATAAACATTTTTGGTTTCAATTACATTATTTTTGTAACTACGTTCATCAAATTCTACAATCCACTCTTTCTTGCCAATTTCTATCGCATTCTCTTCAAAAAAAATCAAACAATGCAAATGACATTTTCTCCATCTCTTTACTGCTCCATGAAGTGGTATGTAATACTGTGGGAGCCACCTGTCAAACACAAACGGTCACTTTGCTGGTCTCGTGCAGGTACATTTGAAAAGTAGGGCGCGCGCCATGCAGGCAGTCAGCAGCACTTCTCTCTTTTGTTGACAGTTTACTCTCCGATAAGGTGACTTTTATTGAAATGGAGAGGGTGTCATAAACGTTTCTTACATCATGAAGCAGAAGAAGATATGCCTCGTATGACAAAAGTAAGGAGAGGGATAGAAATAAATGAATGTACTTATAGCCAGCCTGGCTGCTCAACGGAAAATGAGGAGGAACCAACTGAGACTTCCCTTAACACTGTCCTAACACCTGATCAAGTTTTCTTCCTCGGTGATGAAACAGGACTTCTTGAAAACCACGAGGAGAACTGTCCTGCCGAAAAAATAGGTTTTGGATATAATGTTACCGAGGGATAATTCTACTCTTATATTCGTTATTTGAAAGGAAGTGTAAAGGCAATTCGATATCCCATACATTGAGTTATATTATAGGACACTTAAAAAAAAAATGTGCTTCAGATGTTTACTTTATTTATGTATGGGTGAATCGGCTTTACAGAAGAGTGTAATTCAGTTTCCCTGGATCTCGCTCAGCTATTTCATAGCTCCAATACAAAATCACAAGGGAATGCCATTTAACCCTACGAGAGTATTAATTCTAAGGAGTAAATTAAAGCATGTCTTAATGATCCGGTTTTATAGATAAAAACTGTACATTTCAAATGGTTTTCGTGGTAGAAATATGTTTTAATATAACTCGCCCTGCGGCCTCGAACACCAGTTGCATGAGGATTCCCCTGAGATCAATGTGGCTATAAGCAATTATACTACTTTGAACTTGAAGTAGGCTGCTACATTGTAGACCTCTAACCAAAATAAACAAAGTTACAACTGTGTTGATATGAGGGAAGGGTATACGTCTGACTGTAGTTTGAACCACCCAAAAAATAGATTGCAAAAATGAGAATTCTGAATTTAAATAAATGTAAAATCTACTTTATTATACACTAAATTATTACTGTTTTACAGCTGTCCGATGAAGAGGTTTCCAATTCAGGTGAAGATGAAACGGAGTTTAATAGGGCTTCCTGCCTCTCCACCCAGTGTGAATTTGAAGTGGACTGTCAAAATGTAAGTAAAATTATATTAAGAAAAATACCTACAGACGTGCTCAAATTTGGTACCCCTCCACAAAAAACGAAGAATGCACAATTTTCTCTGAAATAACTTGAAACTGACAAAAGTAATTGGCATCCGCCATTGTTTATTCCATATTTAATAGAAATCAGACTTTGCTTTTGATTTTTTATTCAACATAATATTGTAAATAAGAAAACAAATGAAAATGGCATGGACAAAAATGATGGGACCGCTAACCTAGTATTTTGTTGCACAACCTTTAGAGGAAATCACTGCAATCAAACGTTTTCTGTAGCTCTCAATGAGACTTCTGCACCTGTTAACAGGTAGTTTGGCCCACTCTTCCTGAGCAAACTGCTCCAGCTGTCTCAGGTTTGATGGGTGCCTTCTCCAGACTGCAAGTTTCAGCTCTTTCCATAGATGTTCGATAGGATTCAGATCAGGACTCATAGATGGCCACTTCAGAATAGTCCAATGTTTTGTTCTTATCCATTCTTGGGTGCTTTTAGCTGTGTGTTTTGGGTCATTATCCTGTTGGAGGACCCATGACCTGCGACTGAGACAGAGCTTTCTGACACTGGGCAGTACGTTTCGCTCCAGAATGCCTTGATAGTCTTGAGATTTCATTGTGCCCTGCACAGATTCAAGGCAACCTGTGCCAGGCGCAGCAAAGCAGCCCCAAAACATAACCGAGCCTCCTCCATGTTTCACTGTAGGTATGGTGTTCTTTTCTTTGAAAGCTTCATTTTTTCGTCTGTGAACACAGAGCTGATGTGACTTGCCAAAAAGCTCCAGTTTTGACTCATCTGTCCAAAGGACATTCTCCCAGAAGGATTGTGGCTTGTCAATATGCATTTTAGCAAATTCCAGTCTGGCTTTTTTATGTTTTTCTTTCAAAAGTGGAGTCCTCCTGGGTCTTCTTCCATGGAGCCCACTTTCGCTCAAAAAGCGACGGATGGTGCGATCAGAAACTGACGTACCTTCACCTTGGAGTTCAGCTTGTATCTCTTTGGCAGTTATCCTTGGTTCTTTTTCTACCATTCGCACTATCCTTCTGTTCACTCTGGGGTCGATTTTCCTCTTGCGGCTGCGCCCAGGGAGGTTGGCTACAGTTCCATGGACCTTAAACTTCTTAATAATATTTGCAACTGTTGTCACAGGAACATCAAGCTGCTTGGAGATGGTCTTGTAGCCTTTACCTTTACCATGCTCGTCTATTATTTTCTTTCTGATCTCCTCAGACAACTCTCTCCTTTGCTTTCTCTGGTCCATGTTCAGTGTGGTGCACACAATGGTACCAAACAGCACAGTGACTACTTTTCTCCATTTAAATAGGCTGAATGACTGATTACAAGATTGGAGACATGTGTGATACTAATTAAGGAAACTAATTAGTTTGAAATATCTCTATAATCCAATTATTTATTATCTTTTCTAAGGGGTACCAACAAATGTGTCCAGGCCATTTTAGAATATCTTTGTAGAATAAGCAATAATTCATCTCTTTTCACAGCTTCTTTGCTTTATTCTATGACATACCAAAGGCATGCAAGTATACATGATAAAATAGCTTTTAATTTCATCACTTTTCAGGAGGAATGAAGCATTATTTCAATGAGCTGTAAGGGTACCAACAAATTTGAGCACGTCTGTATATAATCTTTTAAATGTTATATAATCTTACCGTGTATACTGTATGCTTAACATCCAATCCCATAACATGTAATGACAATTATATGCACAACTGCATTACATTTACTTAATTTACATTTATTTAGAACTAACGAGTGTATATAGTTTGCTTTGACCAATTTCACAACCAATTTGCTAACAGCCTAGGCTTACAGCTCTGTCTATCCCTTGACACATTACATTGTTAAATTATTTTGCATAAATGAATGCGAGTACTTTATGTAAGCAATTTAAAATAGTTCATAAGCACAATAACACACATACAGAGACCACCGATGCCTTGGGTACATTATTTTAAAATGAACATGCAAGACCTAAGATGGCATTGCTTGTAGTGTTCAAGTATAATATTGTAGCGTTGAGCATGCTATGGGCAATGTTCTGCGGCGGTGACGGTGGAAAATAAAAGATCAGACCAGGCAGTGAGGTTAAAATGGAATAGCTCTTAACTTGAACCACACTAAATAGGGATACGTCTCCAATTCCCTATAACAGTCGTACTTGGAGTTTGAAGATTATTAATTATTACGGTTTACTGCAGCGGCGTTCGATCGATTTCTGTTCGATCGATCCCAAAACCCCACGTGAAGCTGCAACTTAACTAGCGGTCTTGAAGTGCATCATATGGTGGTTTCTTAAGAGCGTAGGCAGGTTTGAAACACATGAATTATTTAGCAAAATCAAGTGTGCAGATATATTTTTCGTTTGGTGAACTATTATGTTTTTGGTTTCTATGGTGTCACAATGCATTACCCAAACATTTCACGATTCCCTCAGACCGCTCGTGAACTCAAGTAGAAGTTCAAGAGCTAGTAGTTTCAATGATGTTTGGGAAACACTTACCTAAACGATGGTCTTACTACATTGGTTTGGTAAAGTAGCTATTGAGAAAAGCGAACCCGACTCAGAACACAGAACAGAACAGAACACAAACAGCGCACTCACGTCAACACTTGCAGACTGCACAGAAACAGCAGGCAAGATAACAGCGGGGAGAGAGAGACACACACAAAATACAATACAACCCTGGCGCCCACAACACTTAACACAGTACACACTGGACAAAAATTGTTTTCAAATTCCCCTGTCTAAATACACCCCCACAGTCCATCCATTCGCACCACCGCTACAGTATCTTACACTTTTGCAAATCCAGAATTAAACCATTTTTACGAATTTTATGAATTGTGATATATCCTGTTGTGTTTGTTTAAAGTTATGCATTCCAGATAACGTTTCTGATCAATGATAATACCATTTAAGATTTCCTGTAGGTTCTACTCTTCCTAACTGTATTTCCTCTCTTCTGTAGGATGAGTTTGACAATCACCCACTATATCCAGGAGCACCGCTCAGTAAAAATGAAAGTGACCTTTGCATTGAAACATCGACTGACAGATTCTGCTTTGGATAATCTTCTTGAACTTATGTCATGTCATGTTAAAGACTTTCCTAAAACAACCAAATACTATCTGTACAAAAAGTTCAATTGTGCAGACTTGTCATCTATGGTGCTGCATTTTTTTTGTAAAATATGCCAATCATAAATCTGCCCTGAGAATGATAATGTAGATTCCTGTCCAGAATGTGGTGAGGGGTTTAATAAAGAATTAAACAAAAAGGCTGGTCACTTTTTCATCCAGCTCCCATTGAAAAAGCAGGAACTGCTTGAAAAAGAAGCCGTTTTAGATTCCATCCAGAAAAATGTCCACACTAGAAGCAGAGAGATAGGTGATGTCACATCTGGGAAACTGTACCAAAAAGTAAGGAATTCCACACAGTTTGGTCAGAATGGCATTTCTCTTCAGTGGAACAGTGATGGTGTTTAAGTATTTAAATCATCCAGAAGCAGTTTCTGGCCTATTCAGGTAATGGTGAATGAACTCCCATACAAGTTAAGAATCAACAATGTTCTGTTGTCATGTCTGTGGTTTGGCCCAGGAAAGCCCAGGATGGATAGCTACTTGAGTGTTTTTGTTAAAGAGTTAACTGATTTGCACAAAACAGGTGTAACAGTAATAATTCCAGGAGAAGGTCAGAAGGTTGTTAAAATACATACTTTAATTTGTTCAGCAGATTCGGTGGCTAGACCAGCCCTTCGTAACACAACCCTGTTTAATGGCAAGTATGGTTGTGACTTTTGTCTGCATCCTGGTCAGCATGTTCACAAGGGAAGTGAATTCACTTGAGTACACCCCATTAAAGAAAAAGATCCACCTATAAGAACTCATGAACAGCACAAAGCAGATGCAATTGCTGCTTCTGAAAGTGGAAACCCAGTGAATGGTGTTAAAGGCTCTTCCCCGTTGTTGTTTTTACCTGTTTTGAATATGTCACGGTCTTTTGTATCTGAATACATGCACTGTGTTCTTCTTGGTGTAGTAAGGGGGATTTTACCTTTGAGATACATTCAACATTGGTTTTACTTGGTCTATTCAGTGAATAATCTTTTGACAGACTCAATTACTAGAGAAACTCTTAGAAAAGTAAGTGTGGTTCTTAAGGAGTTTGTAAACCAAACTGAGACTCTGTGTGGTAAAAGTCACTTGACCTTTAATGTCCATCTACTTCTGCATTTACCTAGAGGTGTTAGTGACTGGGGAGCTCTTTGGGCAACCTCTGCTTTCCCTTATGAAGGGTACAACAGGGTATTAAAAAGCCTTTTCTAGGGTACACAGAGCGTATCAAAACAAGTGTGTGAAATGTATACTGTGATAAAAAAGGTAAAAAAGCTACAAGCATACAAAGTGCCAGTGAACCTGTACATATTTTCTTAAAAAAACTTATTGGATCAACAAGAATTTCTACTTGGTCATCAAGTTAAAAAAGAAGTACTTGTGTATGACAGGTTTATTTACAATCATGTTTTGTATCGCACTAAAAACTATAACCATGTAATGAAAAGGTCTAACTTTACAGCTGAATTGCAAAATAGTCATGTTGTTGAACTAACCTCTCTTCTGCTAGTAAAGTGCAGAGATGGGCCATGCTCTGTTCATGGGAGAGAGATAGCTATATTGACTGTGAAGAAACTGGAAAAAAATTGCAGATTTTATATACAGTAGAGAGTTTAGCATATCCTCAAACTTTCTCATTGAAATTCACAAGAATGATAAAACAGAGGCTGTGTTTTTGGACCATTTGGAAAGGAAATGTGTTAGGATGTCAATTGATGAGAAGAGTTCTGTGAATTTCATGCCAAATGAAGTTGAAAGGGATTAGGTGTTTCATACTTTAAAATGAGCGTTTCAACAATTCTTCACAAATTAATCAATGTTAACCATGTTTTCATCAGAATGTACAAAACAATTTTCATACGAAATTATTATTACTAAATTATTAAAGAGTAAATAGATTCAAATTCCATTTTAATGTTGTTTTTTGTTTTACTTATTCCTAATCTTGTTATGAGGTTGGCAATCATTCGGAGTTCTTTGCTGCAATATTAAGTTTTATCATTTTTCTCCTATAGTTTTCTCTAAGTAGCTTTGAGCTAAATTACTGCTCTAGACTGCTAAGTGACTGTCCATTTTTTTATTTTCTGATTCCAAAAGTTCATATGATGCTTGCTATGACCTTTCAACTCTGTTGGCAGCATTACAGGACCTATTAGAATCAGGAAGCGCAACAGAAATTTTAGATGAACATGAAGCATTATCAAGCCTTATAACATGGACATGCAGACATGTTTGTCAGCGTGAGCAATACACAGTTAATGCCTGTGTCTTCCTGATGTTTTACATATCACAGACAGCTGTTTCTCACAGCTAGAGCACCACTTGGAAATTAAATACTGTGCAAGTAAAGAAGGAAGGCAGCTTGCAGGAAAATTAAAAAAAGAACACAAGTGACTGCAATTGTCCTGCCCTTTTCACAAATCACAAATTCACAGCCTAGCGATAAGGACGTGGTACAACTCTTTCTGTTTTGACATGTGTAACGTGCAGTGTTGTGTGGTATAGTGCCATTACGGATTCTGTCCCCTGTCGATGAGAAGAGAGGAGGTTAAGAGCTCTAAAACCATGTATGCAGACGAGCTCGGCTCTTTTTCATTGTGGTTTAGATGCTCACTTGGAGTGCGTAGGGTTGCCAGTTCACGCCCAGCCTCCACCCTGTTACACATGTATGAACAGGATAATATAGTATTGTTATTGTCAAAAAGAAAACGTATATGGTTAAAGTAAAGGAGTCTGTACATCTGTTGATTTATTTATATTTTTTAAAAATGTGCATATTTGTATATAATAATTTATTATATCTATTTAAAATTTTGTAGGACAATAAATTATGTCCATATTCATTATGGCTGCTGCTTTGTCTTTTTAAATATTAAGGGTTACTTGAAGTTATCTGCAGGCAACACTTGTGTTATTTACTATGATGTGCTTTTATTTTGTTTTAAAAAGTTTACACACCCCAGCTATATCAGAAATATTTTAAAACAGAATAAAATAAAACAAAAACAGCTCTGCTTAAATTTATTATACATTATTTTGTTCCTACTAATGTGCTATTTTCAGTATCTGGTAATTAAATAAATAGGTTTATTAAACGGTTTATTAAAAGTTAAGTATTTTGCTTTATTCAATCTATAAACCTAGTATATACTGTAAAAGTCATTCTTACATTTTCAGTCCTAAACAGAGTCATAGTATTATTCTTTTGCATACTATAGGAGGAGTCCTATTGAGGTACTATAGGGAGACCCTTTTGAGTACTATAGGAGGATACTTTTTTTTAAAGAATCCTACAGGATTCCTTTAAAACCCTTTTAGTCCTATAGAGAGTCCTATAGTACTACTATAGGATTCTATGGGACATTTCCGTAAGGGTGACTATGGTCATGTAACTCAATTCTGACCCTGGTCAAGTAGCACTATTCTGACTCTGGTCATATGACAAATGACTGCTTCCTAACGCAATTTGTCAAGGCACCGACGAGACGGGAAGCATGCCTTGATTTAGTCTTTTCAAATAACGAAGACAGAATAACTAAAACAGAGGTCAGAGAGCCATTGGCAAACTCAGACCACAACATGGTTTCATTTGAAGTGATTTTCAAAACCCAAAAAGTAATGACTAAAGCTAAGGTTTACAATTTTAGAAAAGCAAACTATGAAGGTATGAAACAGAGACTAACAGAAGTAGATTGGAGTAAAATAGAGAAAACATCCACAGAAAAGGATGGCTGTTTTTTAAAAATGTAGTACTAGAGGTGCAAAACAATTACATCCCAAAAGTAGACAAATCTAAATCTAAAACAAAATGGCCAAAATGGTTTAATAGATCAATTTAAAAAAAAAAAATATTCAGCTGAAAAAAGGCACTTTACAGAGCGTTTAAAAGGGACCAAAAACAAAGTACACATAAAGAGTACTTGGAACTGCAAACATAAGTCAAAAAGGAAGTTAGAAAGGCCAAGAGAGAGAGAGAGAGAGAGAGAGAAATGAACATTGCTAAGGGGGCTAACACCAATTCCAAAATGTTTTTCCAATATATTAAAAGCAAGAGAATCTTCAAAAGAGGAGGTTAAATGTCTAAGAGACACAAATGGCAAAATCATAGACAAAAAAATAGCGAATATATTAAATGATTACTTTTCACAAGTTTTTACAAAGGAGGATACGGACAACATGCCCCACATGCCCCACATGTTGACCTGTTCCTATCCAGTTTTAAATAACTTTAGCATAACAGAGGCAGAAGTGTTAAAGGGACTAGGAGCTCTTAAAATAAACAAATCCCCTGGGCCGGATGAGATCCTCCCAATAGTACTCAAAGAAATGAAAGAAGTTATTTACAAACCGCTAATCAAGATCATGCAACAGTCTCTTGACACAGGGGTTGTACCGACAGACTGGAAAATTGCAAACGTAATACCGATCCACAAAAAGGGAGACAAAACTGAACCAGGTAACTACAGGCCAATAAGCCTGACTTCTATTATATGTAAACTTATGGAAACTATAATAAGATCCAAAATGGAAAATTACCTATATGGTAACAATATCCTGCGAAACAGTCAGCATGGTTTTAGGAAAGGGAGATCGTGTCTAACTAACCTGCTTGATTTTTTGAGGATGCAACATCGACAATGGATAATTGCAAAGCATATGACATGGTTTATTTAGATTTCCAGAAAGCTTTATAAATAAAGCAAGCATTGCTATTATAAAAAGATACCCTTTCTACTTCAACAGACGCATACTGCAGCGAAAACAAAAACGGAAGTACTTTGGAAACACACTGATGACGTCTCCCTACACGTCTCTTCTTACAGAAAGAGGTGGCAGGGCAGCTTTGTGATTAAGGGAAGAAAAGAAAGCATTACCTCACACAAAAATACCGGAGTAAGGAGCCACTTTGCTGTAATTACACCACCATACTTTAGAAAGGGACTCAGCTGTGTAGGGTTTCATTCTGTAGTTTAGTTTTGGACTTTGTTGTGATCTGTATTTCATTTACTTGCACTTATCTGCTCCCTATTGCACTTAACCTAATCTGAAGTATTTTGTATTTCACATGCGCTCGTAGCTAACCCGGATATAACGATCAACACTGTTCTCCGCTCTGGAGCTGCCCCGATATCAAATCTTACTGGGTTTTGTAATCGCTCTTATTAGGACTGAAATCATTGTATTTTGTAGCTTTGCTCTTAATTGTACTGTAATTCTGGATATGCATTTTTTTGTATACAACTGTAAGGTCGCCCTGGGTAAGGGCGTGTGATAAGAAATAAATAAATAAATAAATAATAATAATAATTTAACCTTTGTTTTTATATGCGTGCGTCTCATGTGCTTCACAAAATTATAACTATATAAATAAAATGTATTATTATTATTGTTAGTAAAAAAAAAAAATATTAAATGTTAACTCCCCTTTTTTTTGGTTAATAACTTCTGTACATTGAGTTGCTGTAGTTTGAGGAGACTTGATGGGATCCGGCTCTCAGCGTGCTGAAACATACTTCATAATAAACACGGCACTTGTCTCTGTTTTAAGCCTGCGAGGCTGGGTTTTGTATTATGTGGTGTGGGCTCGGTGCTCTGTATTTTGAAACGGCTTTCAGAAGCAGACAGTAGCATATACAGGTGTTTAGGTGTGTTATGGTTCCTGGGCTTTTCAGTTACTGTGCCCCGCATCTAAGGAATTCTCTTGCTCGGAATATTCGGGAAGCAGGTGCAATAACTTCTAGTTTAAGACTTTATTTAAAACCTGACTTTCAGTCCATAGCTTTGATTAGATTATCCAATCTTTGTGTTGTTAAGCACTCAGGCGCTATGGACGTGTAAAATTGTACCGCATAGAAACACTGGCAGCTATAGCTCTGGTTACAGTAATACTTACCGGGGTCTCCTATCTGTACCGACGTATCACTATCGGTATCACTTCAACTTATAGAGTCAGCCATCTTGCGTAAACACAGAAAACACTGACGTTACACTGTACACCCAAGAACGTGTGACGCGTTTAATATCTGAACGGCACGTGTGTATACATGTATAATAGAAACGTTCTATTCCTAAACAGCAGTGTTTATACGTCATCAGGTGTTGACGTTTAGTCATTTGGAACTCTAAATAACGCTCAACGTTATGTGTTTTTAATCTGTGCTTTTTTTTTGGATAAGTTGAATGTTTATATTTTAAACACCAGCCCTGTTATAAACCTGTACGAATGTTTAAAAAATGTTTTACAAATCATAAACGCGTCCATGAGTTTACAAAACAAACTAAATCCTAAACACATTTAGAATTATAAACACAGTGACGTGTTTGAAAAGCGTGACAAATACGTGTTTTAAAGTTAAACACTCGGTCTTACTGCGTACGATATTCGACTGCAACATTATTTTTGTTATTGTTTAGGCTCGATAGGTATTTAAAAAATTAGGTTAACATGTATATTTACAAAATTAATAACAAATGTAAAATGGGGCTCCCGAGTGGCGCATCCAGTAAAGGCGCTCCACGTGGAGTGCAGGATGCGCTCTATAGTCTGGACGTCGCGAGTTCAAGTCCAGCTTATTCCTTTGCCGACGGAGGACAGGAGCTTCCAGGGGGCGGCGCTCAATTGGCCACGCGCCGCCCGAGGGGAGGGAGGGCTAGGTTGGCCAGGGTGTCCTCGGCTCACCGCGCACCAGCGACCCCTGTAGTCTGGCTGGGCGCCTGCGGGCTTGCCTGTAAGCTGCCCGAGAGCTGCGTTGTCCACCAACGTTGTAGCTCTTGGGTGGCTACATGGTGAGTCCGCAGTGTGAAAAAAAGCAGTCGGCTTTTATATATATAGTGTTTTAAATTATTATGTTTTGTTTTACTATTAGTTTTACTTGTTTAGTTGTAGTTTATATAGTTTTTAGCGAAAGCTAAACATGGCAACGTACGTGGTCTTTCTATAATGAGCAACGGGAGTGAAGTTGGTTCGGAGGATTTCGATACCAGCAACAGTGATGCTGACTTATCACTCAGTGATTATGATGAAGAGGATGTGGAGCCAAGAACAATACAAACTGTACGAACAGAAGAGCATGCAGTTACTTTACAGGTAAGCCAGCTGCAAACGGGAAGCTGTTTGGTTTGAAATGGCAGTGCTGTGACTAAATACTATCAAAACACAGCACTGGGTACAGGCAATGCGGCAGCCAGATCCATCACAATGCCTGTGCAAAGTAGCTGTGTACAAGCATTTGTGACTATCCCTCCAACACAAGCGAAGCAGACACTGTAAAAAAGGTACAGGGTCTGCTATGAAA
Organism: Acipenser ruthenus; assembly: GCF_902713425.1. Lineage (NCBI taxonomy): Eukaryota > Metazoa > Chordata > Actinopteri > Acipenseriformes > Acipenseridae > Acipenser > Acipenser ruthenus. The sequence continues at coordinate 99,883 of NW_026707374.1, forward strand.
ATTAAAACAAAAGAAAAGACAAAAGAAAAGAAAAATGTGCAGTGGTTGCGAAGGCAATCCCGGGTTCTGTTGTATTGAACATTTCAATAAATGGCACAGAGCAAGTCAAAACTGGCACACGTTTTGAAGTTGTATTTATTTGATAATTACTGTTTACTGATTATTATTGTTATTAGCAGCTTTTTTGTTTTCATTGTTAAAAAAAAACAAAAAACGTTTTTATCTCTATATTGAATATGGGTATGTAGTACACAGCAGCATAAAGGGTTAATGAAAAACACAGTTTAAGTCATTTATTTGTGTTTTATTCATCATATGTTAACATTTTATAGCAACTACAGATTTGAAAACATTATTATTATTATTATTATTATTATTATTATTATTATTATTATTATTTTCAAAATCTGGTACCTGGGAAGGGGTTTCATTTTTACATCTGGAGTTGAAGTGGTTAATAATAAATGAAAATACTTACTGTTAAAAGGCTAGCAAGTTGGTTAAACTCTCCTGGTAGCATTAAGCTTGCTGTGCAGTATTGCTTGAATAGTGTACGAGTGTTTGCCTTCAATTGTTTGTATAAAGTTATTTAAAGATTTTGTTTTCCTAAGCTTTATTGACAAAACCCAGAAGTGTGTGTGGGGTGGCGCAGTTGTTGACATTCGTGTGAGCTGTTTTTAATCAAACTGTCAGATTGTAATCTGTCTGCATCCATCCGTTGTTGATATTAAGAGTTATTTCTTCACCACTTCCAAACCCAAATATTACACTACGAATTGTGTTTTGTTTGCTGTCACTGAAAGCAGATCAGCGCTCAGCCTTTGCTGGGAACACGTGACGTGGGTGTAAAAAAAGTCACGTGATAGAGGGATACTACAGTATAGTTTTATGTCGTAGAGATTGGCTATCCAATGTGTCACTCATTCTGGAGCTGTGTATAGCAATTGCGAAATGATGCGGCAGGGGCGGGGCTTTACTTCAAACAGATATCGCGTGGTTTGACTGTGGCGCTGAACTGTAAGATCGCAATGTACATATTTCTATTTTTTAGTTTGTATTTATACTGCTGGGTTTTTACTGGAGCAATCTAGGTAAAGTACCTTGCTCAAGGGTACAGCAGCAGTGTCCCCTACCAGGGATTGAACCCACGACCTTCCAGTCAAGAGTCCAGAGCCCTAACCACTACTCCACACTGTATAAAAAAAATATTACTGTGTTATTATTATTATTATTATTATTATTATTTATTTAATTTGTTTTGCATTCCACTTTGTATCATGAAAGAAAATTAAAACGTTGATTAATATACGAGTTTTGCAAGTATGACCTGTATCATAATATTGCAGACAGAAACGGACCCCGATTGTAGCGGCGGTAAGAATCCAAGAGTACAACTTTTATCTTCCAAAATAGAAAGCTATTTTATTGATGAAATCGAGTGAACAGCAACACTCGGGCTGCTCTTAGCTGACCGCCAGAGCGCCCCAGGAGAACGCCCCCCACTGCCCCGTGCCTGACAACGGGGTACCGGCAGGACACCCCCGTCCCGCCCCCGCGTCTCCAGCAGAGTAAATCTCCGCGACAACAGAGATCAAATCATGTGAGAGAAGGGAACACGCGGATATCACGTGACTAACACGCTGTCACCGCCCCGCTTTCATTGGAAGAGTCACGCGGAATGATTTGAGACACGTGATCAGTCCTCTCTCATTGGTTAACGCCCGTCGCTGGATGTTTCCACAGCGTGATTTGTACCATCGTCCACAAAACCGTTTTTTCCAGTATTTTTTTGTTAAATTGGTTATTGCAAAGTCAAATTTGAAAAACACCAAACCCGGTAGCCGATTCCACAAAAAAAGACCACGTTTTTCCTAACACTAAAAGGTAAGTGCTGAGTTATTTATTACTCAAAGTGAAATGTATGTATTTGTTAATCTCCATCGATATGCATGAACATTCGTGTGTGTGTGTGTGTGTGTGTGTGTGTGTGTGTGTGTGTGTGTGTGTGTGTGTGTGTGTGTGTGTGTGTGTGTGTGGGGTCGGATTGACAGGCTCAACAAACCCTGTGAACGGGGTAGCATCTGGTGAAATACTTTTTGAGATACAGCATGGCGAAGAAAACAGCTTGTAAAAAAAAAAAAAAAAAAAAAAGAAAAATGAAGACGCTTTTGTATACACCTGTATCTCGAAAAGTACTGCTAATTTAGGAACCACACTTGGCATACACATAGTCCCGGGAGTGTAGATGTGCAACGGGGTATATATTTTCGGAGGGGTCCTGGTTTTACCGAAATTGAACCAAAAAAGATAACTGTCTGACGTCAGTGCCTGGTAGCGTTGCTTTCGACCGTTCATTTCACTGAATAAATAGGGAGGCATTGAATAGCCTATAGTTCAGCACACACGGGTCAGATCTGTGTTTCTGTCCGGTTAAAACTGGTAATCAGTGATAATAATGAGTGTTTGTGCCTTCAGTACTGGAGAAACTAATAATAATTTGTTCATTTAGGAAATACGTTTGCTTCCCCAAACACTCGTTTTTTTTGGCAGCCTAATAGAAGAACAAGTCAGCTGACTGGCCAAGCTTTATTTCTGATGAGCTCTCATTTTGGCAGGCGTCACAAATCTCCGCCAATTTACGTAGTTTTAGTGCCTCATTTGTTGAGCAATGAAAGAAGGCTTTGTGCAATATGAAAACAGCGGTAGGAATATTATTTTCTTCAGTGCGCTGAAACTATCTGAATATTCTTACAAACATTGCTGCACATTCATTCGAAGCCAAAAAGTCGACGTCTGTGTCTAAAATGGCAAGTGATGTGTGAGATTAACATAAAAACCAACAACAACAAAGTGATGCTTCAGATTTGGCAAGCGAGTCAGAATCGAGGGATACAGACCGCTGCAGGTAATGCACATCGCTCGAAAGTGCTTCACACTTTCCAGACACTGGGCAAAGGTACATGCTACGTATAGTGATCAACGTTTTGTTTTGTTGTGATCCTATTTTCTGTTATGAGGAGAGTAATAAACGAAAATTGTGGGGGGGTTTTGTACAACGCCACCTTTTCCACATATATTTTTTGAAGCGTTTATTTAAGTTACATTTGACAGTTTTCACTTGCATGCACAGCTTAAAAAAGAAAAAGTAAACCCCAGTAATGCTGTTACTTCATGAAAATGTGTCATTTGCCACTTTGTTTATTGCGAAGAAACTACAATGGCAGGGATAAAAAAAGAAAGAAAAAAGCGATATCTACTTATGTACTGTTTCTGCCTGAAATACACACGTGGAAAGTGTATACTTTTATAGTTAATCCAGTGGAGCAAAGTAAAGCCTTCACAACCTATTCTGGAATAGTACAGTTTTACATATTTTAGGATAAATAGTATTGTGCTGCAAGCATTCAAGTTAACTAACGAGCTTTCGTTAGTTAACTTGAATGCTTGCAGCACAGTGATTGTCAGAACATTTTCTAGTTTTAATAAAATTAAAATGAATAACATGTTGTTTTAATAGCATTACAGTGAGATTTGTATAATTGTTTGTTTGCAAGGTGTCATTTGAATACTGGTCAGGAAATGGTATTTGCTTAATATTTTTATTATTAATGGTGATCAAACATTGTAACTTGTTAAGTAGTTATTTCTGAGATGTATTAGTTGATTGGTGCAAGTGCAGTTTTGCAACGTTTTGTTACTGTATGTAAAGTCTGATCGGATAGTCAGATTTTCACGACCATTTAAACAACCCCCCACCACTACGCACATCTTGAGCGCCCTGTGGCCCCCCAAGGTTTGGAAATGTCCTTATCTGGCCCGCCAGAGAATGTAATTGAGTACCACTGCTGTAAATGCTTATGATCTTGTATAGCGTAGGTTCTAAAAAAAAAAAAGTGAGACGATAATGTTTTGCCAAATAGAATAAAATACAAATGCATACTGTTATATGTATGCGTGTTATATATTCCATATTTAAGCACATACATTAAACACTTTCTGCTATTTGTTTACTGTATATCGCTGCCAAAGGAAGTTTGAGATTTTTTAAATTAACACAAAGTTGTTCTTCAACTGCTACAGAATGTTTATCTTGAAGAGACCTTCTTCACAACACGAAGTAATTTACTGACACTATCGAGAATCTCTTATATCAAATCATTAATCGTGGTAGCTAGCGTCACTTGCAGAGACTTACGCAGGTAGGCCTATATATTAATTTAGCTGTAAGACATTTTCCATCGCTGAAAAAAAAATAGACTTCATGATTAATCTAACTTCAGGTAATTCAGTGAAATATTTTACTTGCCGATATATATTTGGGGACGGCCCACCCCTCCAGACTAGGACATATTTTAATGCCTTCTATGTAATGAATTAAACATTTGCACAATATTCTAGTTCACAATTTAAAATGGAGAAAATGTAATCCCACTATATTGCTATCTATTGCTAGTCAATTATGTTAATGATTTAAACTATTGACAACATGTTTAAGAACATATGAAGTGGGAAGCGTTTAAAATCTTGAAAAAAAATGTATGTACAGTACTGTGCTTAATACGAGTTAGGCCTAATGTATGTACTCTACTGTACTTAATACGTTTCTGATTTTACATTTCTGGATTGCAATGAGATATAAAATACATCTTACAGTATGTCTTTAAAAAATGTAGAGTTTTGACATAGGTTAGATTTAGGTTTATGTTAAGTTGTGTGCTTAACTGTTTGGGTTTATTTTAAGTTTTTTGACTGTAGTAGTAAACAAAAAAAACACGTTTCAAAGGCATGTGGAAATGCGGGTGCATGAACGTTTTATCATTTTTTTTACAAATGGTAATTTGGAGCTTCAAGGAATTTTCCTGTGCTAAGTTTAAACAAGAAGAATGACTTTGTTCGGATAATTTTGTACAGTGGACATATATATGTATGGCATATTATATCATACGTTTGCTTCTGGCCAGAGCCAGTTTGGCGGGTAAATACTTTTGTCTCTGTTCCATTTGGTGGGGGTGGGGGGGAACCCTCGAATTCACCTGCAGTTGCAGATTTTCTTTTTCTCTCTCCAAATGTTAAGCCACACAAAACAAGCAAAGTTGGGTTGCAAATGCATCGTTTTGATTGGGTCGTCAGCCAAGCAGGAAAAACATTTAATTGGATTATTGTACTGTGCTTGCTGTTGCCTGATGCTAGAGCTTCTTATTTATGATGGTAACTTGAGGTATTTCAGTAGAAATGTTCTACTTTAGTTCAGTAGGATTTTTGATGTCATTACAGAAGTAACACTTTTTTTATTCCGTTTGATACTAGACATATTCAAAGCTACACTGCAGTCGTTATCAGTAGAGTATGTACATAACACTGATTGCATACATTCAACTTTTGCTATACAATATTTAAGAACTGGTAGACCATAGATTGATGCATGAAAAATACACAGCCAAATCTGATGTAGAGTCGACTCCACTTATTTGCATATTGAATAATTGTATAATAATTGCTTAACTGCATAGCATGCAGCTGGTCCCGTTTTTAAGCGCATAATTTTCTATGATTGTATGGTACTAAATGCACATTTCGCGGTCCCGAAGTCCGTTGTTCATTGCATTTTAATTTGGATAATTGCATAATGCGAGCAATGTTCAAAAAATATATATGTTTGCGTTTGAGTTTCAAAAATAGCAGTGACGTAAGCGCATAGCAACTGTATGACAGCGGGAAAAGCAGGCACGAAAGACAGTTTTTTACAGTTGTTTATCAGCTCAATCGGCCGACTACTATGCATACTTCCATAAAATTATTTTTTTGCTACGTTGTAGTCAGAAGATCTATAGTAAGGTACTGTGCACCCCTGTTTAACTTTTATTTTTTACTGTACTGTATTACAATATATGAGTTTAGGCCGGCTGTAATATACGGTACATTAGTTTACATTATTTTACTTTTCATATCATAAGTTGCCAGAGAATAGTGTTTTGTATTGAGCGTATAACATTTCAAGTTGGTTTATTTTTGTGAACTTGTCCAATATTTTAAGTTACTCGTAATGAAATATAAAAAATAAATAAAGTTATGAATCTGATCAAAACGAATCATATACATGTACGCCCACTGTATTCCCTCACTCGGCGGTCCGAGCCCATGCAATTATGCTGTCTCCTGTAACTTGTATCCTCTTTTACTTGTTTCACTATCTATCATGAATCATGGAAATACTGTACAGGTGAAAATGCCATATTGATGAGCTTGATAGTTTAAGACGTATAGTTCATGTATCAATAACATAAATGTAAAATTTGGAAAAACAGAACAGGCTGAGTAGGAGCCGTTAACATTGGATTGGCCCAACTATACCTTTGATATTACTATATAAACAGTACTGTAGTATTTGTGTTTTTATTATACTGCAGTGAATGTAATTACAGGGTGTTGCCAACCAAAAACATAAAAATACAACATTTTCCAAGTACACCTGGAGGTCATGTGTTAACTTGTCGTTTTATTTGTTTTAGTGTAATGAAGACAAGATCCATCTACAAATACACAGGCTGTGATTAAAGCCTGACATCACAACTTCATAATCGTATATAATCATTATTTTAGTCATTGAGCAGACGCTTTTGTCAGAAACAACTTACAGAGACTATTTATTTAACTAGGAGAGTTACCCATTGAGACGGAGGCCTCATTACAAGAGGGTCCGGGGGAGGGGGGGAAGTGGGGCACAAACACACTTTTAACCCTAATTAAGGTAGAGGGACTTTAGGTAGGCCGGATTGTATAACCTGCTTTTTGGATTTGGCCATGACACCGGGATTAACATACCTGCTCTTACGAAGAGTGCCATGGGATCTTTAACATCCACACAATGTGGACAGGACCTCGGTTTAAAGATTGAAGTACTACTGAGCCAATTATATTTAAGTCAAACAATTACAAACAAAAACCCCAAAAACTACAATAAAAATCTAGATAAACACAATATAGAATTGTCCCCTGCTAAATGAATAACAAACTCTGTGTTGTGAATTATTCAGTCAGGAGTGGTCGGAGATTTGGTGGATAAATATAACGCCACTCTGGCAAATAGTCTTGACACTATTGCACCTTATAAAATAAAGAAACTATCTACAAAAATATTTTCTCCTTGGTTTAATGATACAACACGTATGCATAAACGTATGTGTCGCAAATTAGAACGCAGATGGGAGATCGACTGGACTTCAGATATATTATCAAAGCTGGAAAGATAGTATTTTAACATATAGAACGTCACTGTCTTTAGCTCGATCTGTTTATTTCTCCGATCTTGTTGACAAAAATCAGATTTATTTTTCAGTCAACAGCAAGATTAACAAATCCGCAATCAGAGCGCGTTACACAGAATATTCCTCCAGTAAGCTGTGAATCACTTCAATAAAAAAGTGACCGACATTAGGAATCAGTTGAGCAACTACATACTGATATAAACAATTATACAAATATTCTTGGTCCGTCTGAACCCAACCAAATCTTACAGCACTTTTGCTTGACATGTGAACAAGAGCCGGATGCCATAATTAAAAAGACTAAACCCACAACATGTGCATTAGATCCCATTCCTACTACACTTTTGAGAAAAGTATATCCAAAAATAAATAACACAGTTTTAAATATTATTAACAGCTCACTCTCATCAAGTACTGTTCCAAATTCTTTGAAGACTGCGTAGTAAAACCCCTGCTCAAGAAGCCTACCCTTGATCCCAATGTGCTTAATAATTACAGGCCTATTTCTAATCTCCCTTTTTTTTGTCCAAAGTGTTAGAAGAGTAGTGGCTGAACAATTAAATAGATTTCTTGCTGCACAGAATATTTCTGAGAAATTTCAGTCAGGTTTCAGGCCTTATCATAGCACCGAGACGGCACTAATTCGAGTGGTAAATGATATGTTGATGACTTCTGACATGGGCTCGCCTTCAGTACTTGTTCTACTGGATCTAAGTGCTGCTTTCAACACCATTGATCATTCTGTCATAATTAATCGCCTTGAACATTTAGTGGGATTGTCAGGTACTGTCTTGTTCTGGTTCAGATCCTATCTCTCTAATAGGTTTCAGTTTGTTAAAGTTGAGGAGGCGACCTATTTTATGTCAAAGGTTACGTGTGGGGTTCCTCAGGGTTCAATTCTTGGCCCAATTCTGTTCTCTCTATATATGTTACCTTTGGGAAATATCATTCGTAGACACAGAGTTCATTTTCATTGCTATGCTGATGACACTCAGCTTTGCCTGTCTCTCAAACAGGGTGATGTATCTGCTGCTAATATTTTGAATACCTGCCTTGCTGACATTAAACATTGGATGTTTAAAAGCTTTTTAATGTTAAACTCAGACAAAACAGAATTGATGATAATGAGACCTCAGAAGCAATACAAGAACATAGATTCATCTGATTTTCTACTCGACGGTCTCTGTACAGATTCTAGAGCAGAGATAAAAAAAACCTAGGTGTCACTTTTGATTCAGACCTCTCCTTTGAATCACACATTAAAAATGTTACAAAAATGTTCTTTTTTCATTTAAGAAACATAGCTAGACTGAGAGGTATGCTTTCCAAGCAGAATGCAGAGAGATTGGTGCATGCTTTTATATCTTCAAGGATTGATTAATGTAACAGCCTTTTTGCTGGTATTAGTAACAATGTTATATCTCGGCTGCAACTTGTACAGAATGCTGCTGCAAGAGTTTTAACTGGGAGTAAGAAACAAGATCATATCACCCCTGTGCTAGCGTCCTTGCATTTGCTTCCTGTTCGATTTAGGATCGATTTTAAGGTGCTATTATTACCCCACAAGGCTCTAAATTGCTTAGCTCCACCCTATTTAAAGGATCTTTTAAAACCATACGTTCCTAATCGTCCACTTCGATCACAGGATGCCAGGCTACTTTCCATACCAAGTATTCAGAAACAAAACTCAGGTGGTAGATGCTTGAGTTACATTGCACCGAAATTATGGAACGACTTCCCAGTACTATAAAGGAAGCTCCTTCTGCCAATGCTTTTAAATCTCATTTAAAAACACACTTGTATAGCTTAGCTTACGCAAGTTTTTAAAGTGATATTCTCTCGCTTCTGTATATGTATATAACATATAATTATATGTGTGTTTTATTGCTGATTTTATATATATATATATATATATATATATATATATATATATATATATAAATTTCTATGTGTGTTCTATTTTCTGATTATTGATATATATATACAGACGTGCTCAAATTTGTTGGTACCCCTCCACAAAAAACGAAGAATGCACAATTTTCTCTGTAATAACTTAAAACTGACAAAAGTAATTGGCATCCGCCATTGTTTATTCCATATTTAATAGAAATCAGACTTTGCTTTTGATTTTTTATTCAACATAATATTGTAAATAAGAAAACAAATGAAAATGGCATGGACAAAAATGATGGGACCGCTAACCTAATATTTTGTTGCACAACCTTTAGAGGCAATCACTGCAATCAAACGTTTTCTGTAGCTCTCAATGAGACTTCTGCACCTGTTAACAGGTAGTTTGGCCCACTCTTCCTGAGCAAACTGCCCCAGCTGTCTCAGGTTTGATGGGTGCCTTCTCCAGACTGCAAGTTTCAGCTCTTTCCATAGATGTTCGATAGGATTCAGATCAGGACTCATAGATGGCCACTTCAGAATAGTCCAATGTTTTGTTCTTATCCATTCTTGGGTGCTTTTAGCTGTGTGTTTTGGGTCATTATCCTGTTGGAGGACCCATGACCTGCGACTGAGACAGAGCTTTCTGACACTGGGCAGTACGTTTCGCTCCAGAATGCCTTAATAGTCTTGAGATTTCATTGTGCCCTGCACAGATTCAAGGCACCCTGTGCCAGGCGCAGCAAAGCAGCCCCAAAACATAACCGAGCCTCCTCCATGTTTCACTGTAGGTATGGTGTTCTTTTCTTTGAAAGCTTCATTTTTTCGTCTGTGAACATAGAGCTGATGTGACTTGCCAAAAAGCTCCAGTTTTGACTCATCTGTCCAAAGGACATTCTCCCAGAAGGATTGTGGCTTGTCAATATGCATTTTAGCAAATTCCAGTCTGGCTTTTTTATGTTTTTCTTTCAAAAGTGGAGTCCTCCTGGGTCTTCTTCCATGGAGCCCACTTTCGCTCAAAAAGCGACGGATGGTGCGATCAGAAACTGACGTACCTTCACCTTGGAGTTCAGCTTGTATCTCTTTGGCAGTTATCCTTGGTTCTTTTTCTACCATTCGCACTATCCTTCTGTTCACTCTGGGGTCGATTTTCCTCTTGCGGCCGCTCCCAGGGAGGTTGGCTACAGTTCCATGGACCTTAAACTTCTTAATAATATTTGCAACTGTTGTCACAGGAACATCAAGCTGCTTGGAGATGGTCTTGTAGCCTTTACCTTTACCATGCTCGTCTATTATTTTCTTTCTGATCTCCTCAGACAACTCTCTCCTTTGCTTTCTCTGGTCCATGTTCAGTGTGGTGCACACAATGGTACCAAACAGCACAGTGACTACTTTTCTCCATTTAAATAGGCTGAATGACTGATTACAAGATTGGAGACATGTGTGATACTAATTAAGGAAACTAATTAGTTTGAAATATCTCTATAATCCAATTATTTATTATCTTTTCTAAGGGGTACCAACAAATGTGTCCAGGCCATTTTAGAATATCTTTGTAGAATAAGCAATAATTAATCTCTTTTCACAGCTTCTTTGCTTTATTCTATGACATACCAAAGGCATGCAAGTATACATGATAAAATAGCTTTTAATTTCATCACTTTTCAGGAGGAATGAAGCATTATTTCAATGAGCTGTAAGGGTACCAACAAATTTGAGCACGTCTGTATATATATATATATATATATATTTGTATGTGTTTTTTATCATGTAAAGCGCTATACAAAACTAAAGATTGATTGATTGATTGATTGATTGATATGGAGGCAGTTGCAGTTGTTTGCTATCACACACAGCATACAGTTATGTGCTGCTTCCCATTTCCAGTCATCATTACTCACACCTGTTTTTCTCCCAATTTGTGAACTGTGGTATTGCTTGGCATGTCGAAAATTATGGGGGTCTGATCAGAAACATTTGTTAGAAACACTGAAGTAGTAAAAACATATCTTTTTAAATTCCTCAGGAAGCTAATGATGCTTCTTTGAAAATGGCTGCCTGCATGTCATGGATGATTCGAGATCGGGCAGGGACGTCTTTGTTCGCCTTTTCTCGTCAGTCAGTCACTTTGCTGTTTATGTACTCGGGTAGTCGCGTCTTTTGTTGGTGATTTTTAATACACACATCACTACTGTACTCTAATTTAAGACGCAGGATATTTTTGAGAAGCAAAATAATGGTTAAAGTGCATCTTAAAATGAAGGAATATGGTAGTTAACTGTCAAAACTGCAACTTTTGTTTACATGTATATGTCCATATAAAAATGTAAATGTTATCCGCAAACCACAAATCCATGTTAGTGCACAGGCAGTGTAGTGGTCAATTATTATTATTATTATTATTATTATTATTATTATTATTATTATTTATTTTTTTCTTAAGGTCCATGCCACATTACTCATGGTTGAAGGACTCAAGATGGCAGAGAACCAAGAGATGGCTGAGAAAATGGATGGGCAGAAACCCTTGGATCCTTCCCCACTCTTGGAATATGGTAATTAAATCAGGAAGTACTTCACTATATACTGCTGAATATCACATTATGGGGACTCTCTCTACCTTTGGGAGACATATAACATGCCCCTACAAAGTGATTTCATGTGTTTCACATCTACTGTTACCGTGCATGTGATTCTCTTCTTTCAGAAACTTCGGAACAAGAGTCTTATTCAGACAGGGGCCAGCTAGGTGGGAGACTTCAAGGGGTGGCTGAGATAGAGAATCCCCTCAATGGGATCGGGACTAAAGTAACAAGAGGTATGTTCACAACTGAAGGAGGACAGGAAGGGCCTCACAATGATGGACAACCAGAAGACATTCAGAACAAGGGACAGCTGGATTGGCTTGAAAGTTGCTGCCTAAACAACCCAGGTAGATACAGTTTGAGGCATTTACTTGTGTGTTCATCTCTAATGCAGACAAAAGCCACCAAATGTACATTGCTGTGCAAAAGTTTTAGACACATTCTCGAGTTACAATATCTCAAAATAAACTATACTTGAGCAGCTAATATGAAGTGTTGTAGTAGCTAACCCATCACATTTATCCAGCTCTTTCCATAGATGTTTGATAGGATTCAGATCAGGACTCATAGAAGGCCACTTCAGAATAGTCCAATGTTTTGTTCTTATCTATTCTTGGGTGCTTTTAGCTGTGTGTTTTGGGTCATTATCCTGTTGGAGGACCCATGACCTGCGACTGAGACAGAGCTTTCTGACACTGGGCAGTATGTTTCGCTCCAGAATGCCTTGATAGTCTTGAGATTTCATTGTGCCCTGCACAGATTCAAGGCACCCTGTGCCAGGCGCAGCAAAGCAGCCCCAAAACATAACCGAGCCTCCTCCATGTTTCACTGTAGGTATGGTTCTCAACGGGGGGGGGGGGGATGTATTTTTATTTGATATAAAATGTATACATGACATGGTAGTATTAAATCAGGTTGATTCTATGGTAGTATAACCCGCCCCCCCCCCCTCCAGAAAAAAGAAATAAAATTGTGCAAAATGTCTAAGACTTTTTCACAGCAGTGTATATCTCCACAAGTCACTCCATTAATTATCAGTCTCGGAGCCTGTCGCTACTGGAGAGAAATATTGTTTTTGATAAGTCTCTACCTTTGGGAGACATATAATATGTCCCCACAAGGTGATTTCATGTTAAATCAGAAAGGGCGCTACAATATACTGTTGAATGTCACATTATGGGGACTGTCTCCCAAAGGTCTATGTCCACGTCAGCCAGTTAATATTTTCAGTGTTGGGTGGCATCTTGATATGACATTTAAATGGCTTTTCTTTAAGCATCCACGTGAGGGAAGCTTGTATGTTTTTTGTAAATCTGCAGACATTACCAGCCTCATCACACCTATAACTGCTTTGATCTTCTGAACTGATCGCAATGTTGAATTTATATTCTCTGCATTGTGGAAACTCCTCTAGAAAAATCTAACTACTGGTCACGTTGATCTGTGACCTAAGATGGCTGCCAAATTGCGGTCATGCGACGTTCGTTTCTGGAAAATAAAGACCAAACGCTTTGAGATATTGGCTTCATATTCTTCTATTTTTTATGTGTGCTTTATTTTGTTTCTTAATAAATAATTCAGTACTTTGCCAAGACATGAGTTGCATCACAGGCTGATAAGTTATAAAAGTAGTGATATTTGAATTGAACCCTTTTAGGACGAAGCGTTTTTTAGTGGGATGGTCCCCCAAGACTAAGGTTTTTTTTTTTTGGCTGTTCTTTATTCTCTTCCTATAAAAAAAATCACTTTTTTTTTTTTTACTGTGAGAATTCATTTCTTTTGATTTGCATTTTAAGTCCTTGTGATCTAAAATGCAATGTCAAGCACAGCATCCCATGTCAAGCACAGAATCCTTCATTTTTCCAATGCTTAATGATAAGGTAAGGTTTCTTATTTGTTCATTAGAAATTAAGAACCATTACCAATGATAGTTGACACATGCTTTGCGATATCTTCAAATTTGGTACACTACTGTATTATAACATTCTGTTGGACAAGGGTCATTATCTGTGTCATTATTATTATTTCTTAGCAGACGCCCTTATCCAGGGCGACTTACAGTCGTAAACAAAAATACATTTCAAGAATCACAGTACAAGTATTAATACAATTAAGAGCAAGATAAAATACAATTATTTCGGAACCTTTACTAACATCTCAGAATCCACAAGATAATAGTGCCTAATTTTTCTCCTCACTGTGAGACAGAGCTTGCACCACCACCTTGCGCTTGTTTGAAAAATATATACAGCTCTGGAAAAAATTAAGAGACCACTGCAAAATTATCAGTTTCTCTGGTTTTACTATTTATAGGTATGTGTTTGGGTAAAATGAACATTTTTGTTTTATTCTATAAACTACTGACAACATTTCTCCCAAATTCCAAATAAAAATATTGTCATTTAGAGCATTTATTTGCAGAAAATGACAACTGGTCAAAATAACAAAAAAGATGCAGTGTTGTCAGACCTCGAATAATGCAAAGAAAATAAGTTCATATTCATTTTTAAAACACCACAATACTAATGTTTTAACTTAGGAAGAGTTCAGAAATCAATATTTGGTGGAATAACCCTGATTTTCAAGCATAGCTTTCATGCGTCTTGGCATGCTCTCCACCAGTCTTTCACATTGATGTTGGGTGACTTTATGCCACTCCTGGCGCAAAAATTCAAGCAGCTCGGCTTTGTTTGATGGCTTGTGACCATCCATCTTCCTCTTGATCACATTCCAGAGGTTTTCAATGGGGTTCAGGTCTGGAGATTGGGCTGGCCATGACAGGGTCTTGATCTGGTGGTCCTCCATCCACACCTTGATTGACCTGGCTGTGTGGCATGGAGCATTGTCCTGCTGGAAAAACCAATCCTCAGAGTTGGGGAACATTGTCAGAGCAGAAGGAAGCAAGTTTTCTTCCAGGACAACCTTGTACTTGGCTTGCTTCATGCCAAAGCTACCCGATTCCAGCCTTGCTGAAGCACCCCCAGATCATCACCGATCCTCCACCACATTTCACAGTGGGTGCGAGACACTGTGGCTTGTAGGCCTCTCCAGGTCTCCGTCTAACCATTAGACGACCAGGTGTTGGGCAAAGCTGAAAATTGGACTCATCTGGGGGTGCTTCAGCAAGGCTGGAATCGGGCAGATTTGTCTTTGTGAAGGACGCATGAATCAAGCCAAGTACAAGGTTGTCCTGGAAGAAAACTTGCTTCCTTCTGCTCTGACAATGTTCCCCAACTCTGAGGATTGGTTTTTCCAGCAGGACAATGCTCCATGCCACACAGCCAGGTCAATTAAGGGGACAGTGGAAAAGAAAATCCAAAAGGTGTTGTTAGCGGACGATTGTTACAGTACAGGGATGGTGGTGGTGAAAAACTGAAATTTCCGGTCAGTATGAAAGAGATACTGTTGTGCATATGCATTTATAAGGCATTTCGGGCACTTAAGATGCAATGCGACAAGCGAAACTGTGCAGTGATGCGTCAAAATGAATAGAACCTATACTTTTGATAAGTATCTTTCACACGACAAGCTACGCAGGAACGGTACCAGGGCAGCACTGGACTGACGAGAAATAAATAGGATTGAATCCGATTTTTTGCGATTTGACGCACGTCAACTAGGGCATTGAGCAATCGGAGAACAGCTTCAATGCACGTGGTCCAGCAGGGTGAAGCAGTTTCCAAAATGACGGAGGAAAAATACTTGTCGTTGAAAAACTACCCAGAGCTTTATGACAAAGGCCATCACAATTATAAAGATACAGATTTGAAAGGGAATATATGGGAGTCCATTTCGAAAGAACTGGATAAGCCTGGTATGTGTGATTTATTGCCATATGTGTTGAAATACCATCAGAGAAGACACTCATAATTTCCACATCATGTTGATAAGTAGTACCAGTCTTGATCATAGTTCTGTCAATAGCAATTTTGAACAGTTGTATAGATCTGGCAATTTTCAAACCTATCGCTGCTGGTTTGTGTGGTCATGTCGCTGCGAAAGGTCTCGTCGGGAGTCGTTGCCAATTAAAAAATCACTTTGTGTCTGGTGTGTGGAGACCTTTACTCATCCACTTTTTAATATGTCTTATGTAGACATTGATTTAATTTATATGTCAATTATAAAACCATGGCAGCCACTAAGCCAAGTCAGTTTTCCCCATTTACTATTTTTTTTTAATTTTTTTATTTAACAATAAAACAAACTGGTGATTTTATTGTTTTAAATGAATCCCAACTTTGGTGTTTGTGAAATAGACACAGATTCCAGGTGCAGGGAAAATGGTAGAAATAATATAATATCCCCTGTCAGATTTTGTTTTAAAACAACCCCCAATACATGTACTTGAACCAAATTTATTTTTCATACATTTATATATAAAAAATATTAACTTCATAAATTAATTTAATGTATAGAGTTATATGATGAAAATGCAGATTAAAGTATTGTTTTTTCTATATGGTCTCATTGTTCCGGGGATTGCTAAGCATACTAATGAAATCAAGTTATATAGCCCACTATTGTGTGCAAGTGGATCTTTCAAACTGGAGGACACAGAGATTGCTACATCAATCAATCTTGCTACAGTCCGCCACTGATGAAGTAACTTCATAATTGTATTTGTTATCTTGTGCAGGATGAAAGTATACAAGATGGGCCAAAGTAGATGAAGACCAAGTGCTTATCTATTTCAAGCCTTACAAGGTGAAAGCAGAAAACAAATGCCAGGTGAGATTGTAATGATTGTAATGGTGCCATACATATATTGAATATTTAGTTTTCTTATACATTCTGTCTGAGTCCGTTCAAAGTAAACACTCCCCGCCCCCAATAGCATAATCCTTTGGCATTTTACTATATTTTTAGTTTCTTTATTGGGGGTGGGGTGTTTGGGTATCCATATGAATTTTCCTGACAATTGGATAAGTTTGACGTAGGTGTGACATAGGGTCAGATGTAGAGGTGGGATGCTAAGAAATTCTCATGGTATGATAACTATCAGAAAAAATACCACGATTATCATATAATTATATTGCAGTGTAATTTTTTATATAAAATATTCAACTGGTTTTCAAATATGCAGATTAACACAAATCCACACACCTGTACTTTATTGGGTACCAGTATCTTTGCCTTCAGTCAGATTTATCAAGGTATTTGCATCAAAATGGGATTTACATCCTTTTTTTGTGAAGAAAACAATGTGTTAATATTGCTAGTAACAAACAATAATTTAGGCATACAGTACTTTTGAGTCTTTTAAAAGCCCTTTCACAAATGGTCGTTTGGTGCATGCTGAAGTACGGTTCAGTTCATTTGCAGGCATAAATGAAACATCCAAAACAAACTGATTCACCCCAGAATTTGCACCAAACCAATCGGCCTGAGACTACTTGTAAATACACAGATATACTGTATATGGTGCAAACTGTATTTGTGTAAAGACCATCATAAATATGCCCTGTTTCTTACATGCGGCTACTTTTTTATGTAAAGCAAACACCTTTGTATAATGGAACAGTCCAGGGATTATGGCTAGTCTGTAAATGTTATTGTGTTTTTGTTTGTTGTTTTTTTTTTTTTTTTTTATATAAAATGTTAATTATTGTATCATTTAACAACTGGAATAATGGCTGGTTCAGTGTGTACTACCAGGGAATAATACCATAGAGAGGTTTTGGGGAGAGAGTTTTGGGGACAGGAACCATTCAGATGGTATTACCCCTGGTAATACACACTAAACCAGCTATTGTTTATTGTAATATATGGATTTGAGTCTGAACAATATGTGTCTTCCCTTTCGGGTCTGCGTGGTGGATAGACTGAAATGCCAGCTCTGCACAAGCCACACTTTGAGCTCAAGCTGATGTGTTGAAGTGATAATACCATCGTTCAGAGCCCAGCGAAAATATTACCATTTGGGTATTACAAGATTTTTTTTCTATGACGCACAGTAGTATTCTTTAGGTCTATCCATGTATTTCAATAGATTAACCTATATTAATATAAAAACATAAGAACATAAGAAAGTTTACAAACGAGAGGAGGCCATTCAGCCCATCTTGCTCGTTTGATTGTTAGTAGCTTATTGATCACAAAATCTCATCAAGCAGCTTCTTAAAGGATCCCAGGGTGTCAGCTTCAACAACATTACTGGGGAGTTGGTTCCAGACCCTCACAATTCTCTGTGTAAAAAAGTGCCTCCTATTTTCTGTTCTGAATGCCCCTTTATCTAATCTCCATGTGTGACCCCTGGTCCTTGTTTCTTTTTTCAGGTCAAAAAAGTCCCCTGGGTCGACATTGTCTATATCTTTTAGGATTTTGAATGTTTGAATCAGATCGCCGCGTAGTCTTCTTTGTTCAAGACTGAATAGATTCAATTCTTTTAGCCTGTCTGCATACGACATGCCTTTTAAACCCAGGATAATTCTGGTTGCTATTCTTTGTACTCTTTCTAGAGCAGCAATATCCTTTTTGTAACGAGGTGACCAGAACTGAACACAATATTCTAGGTGAGGTCTTACTAATGCATTGTAAAGTTTTAACATTACTACCCTTGATTTAAATTCAACACTTCTCACAATATATCCGAGCATCTTGTTGGCCTTTTTTATAGCTTTCTGAGTCAACATAAACTCCTAGGTCTTTTTCATAGTTCCCTTCTTCAATTTCAGTATCTCCCATATGATATTTATAATGCACATTTTTATTGCCTGCATGCAAAACTTTACACTTTTCTCTATTAAATGTCATTTGCCATGTGTCTGCCCAGTTCTGAATGCTGTCTAGATCATTTTGAATGACCTTTGCTGCTGCAACATTGTTTGCCACTCCTCCTATTTTTGTGTCGTCTGCAAATTTAACACGTTTGCTTACTATACCAGAATCTAAATCATTAATGTAGATTAGGAATAGCAGAGGGCCTAATACTGATCCCTGTGGTACACCACTGGTTACCTCACTCCATTTTGTATTATAGGTAAAAAAGAGATGGAGGATTTTTTGTTCCAGCACTCAAATATAAGGCATGATTGGACAACTGTCAAAGTGAAGATATTCAACGAGAAGAGCAAGATACAAAAGCTTTCACAGAGACGTCTGGCCAACCTCCAGGAGTGACACTGGGAATAATTACTCTCATTATTTCATGATGTTTGTAATTAAACCTTATAACTGTAATTGTAATCGTGACTGCAATGGTGCTAAAATACAATAATGTGGATGGATATTGAATTGAGTCTACTAAAGGCTGTCATTCATACCTGAATTCATTGTATGAGGGACGTTCTAAATGTTTTTAAAACACATACACTAATGGGAACCACTAATTTTCAGCTTAGCCACCGCCTTTAAGAATGCACTTTTCATATAGTTTTTTTTCTGTGAAGTTTTTGCTCGATTTGTATAATTTTGCGCACGACTACTGGCCACGATTGCCTCAGGTGGATACACTAAGAACTTAAGCCTTTATATACCTGAAATATGTCATTAGCATTTCTGATTGGATTACCTTAACCCTTTGCGGTCCTATGTCGGACCTGGTCTGACATCGCAATTTTCCCTTTCCGGTCCAATGTCGGACCCTGTCCGACATCATCAAAAAGACACAAAAAACAGGTCTCTAGTCTTTTTTCTCCGGAAAAAGCCGAGAAAACTATTCAATGGCCGAGTGAGACCGATAGGAGCCGAGAGAAGCCGGGAAAAAAAAAAAATAGTGGGTGTATCTCATGAATACTGATAGACCCGACACTACATAGATAACACGGACATACACAAACAAGATAGCTGCTTCCGCATCCAGCGCTCAGAGAATATCACAGACATTTGCAGAGCTTTTTGAGATGTTATAGTAATAAAATAATGACTTGGATCGCATTACTGAGGTGTTTGCTGGAGATGCAGTACTGAGTGTCCTGTTGTTTTGAAGTGTCTTTTAAACCTGTTTTACTGTGAAAAAAAATACTTTTAAACAGCGCGTCTAAAATAAACTGCGTGTGTGAAAATAAATTGGACCTGACACGCACTTAATAAATGAACTGCAAAGGGTTAATATTTCACACAGCTACTATATTTCCAGTAACAAACATTAACTGATTTGGAGACTCCTGGTGACATGAAGTTGTAAATGCACACCATTTATTTATATATCATTTTTCATTTTCGTTTTACATTTTAATTAACATAAGTAAGATAAGTTAAATGTTTTAAACTCACCGATATCACCAAGATGTGGCTGGATCGGTCTAAGAAAACAGTTTGGTATGGTGGGCAATCGTTTTCTCGTTTCTTTTCTTTCCTGTTGGTTTGTCCTCTGCAGAGTGGGTGTCCCTCTTTAATCCTTTAAACTCTGCATATTTCTCAGCTTGGAAAGTGTCAATGTTGGGGCCGTTAATTGAAACAAACAGCATGCTGTTCAGTGTGCTTACATGCATTCGGCTTCTCTGGTCGGTCAGAATAAGGTTCATCACACTAAAGCCACGTTCACATTCAGCAGTGGACCACAGGAATTACACCTACTGTGGTTACCAGTTTGTTCAGGTTATCCCCCATGCGCTGAGTATCTTTGTGCTCTCTGAATTCCTTTATAGTTAGAGGTCGTGAAACGTTGAATTTTAAAGTTTTGCACAGATTCATAACTTTATCGTCCCCAAACAAAATTCTTGCATCCTCTTCTACAGGCCATGATGTGGGGTTGAGTACGGCTGCCTCCTCCAGGACCCCTTTATCATCAAATCTTCTTTCGATGTTGTCAAATAAAGCTTGTATGAACTGCGTGCGGAAACCTCTGTATTTCATTTGTTGAGCGTCAGATGGCTGTGTGATTGGAACCCCTTTAAATGCACCGGCTCTTGAGAACTCGTTGTTCATTGTGCTGGTATTTATTCAATCTCTGTCCTTCATAGCACGTAGAGCTTTTAATGCAACATCAATCTCCGGCTTGACAGTGATGACAGTGGAATTCCTATTTTGAAGAAACAGGGATAGCGCTTTTAGCGTCTCGAGTGCATCTTTCATTGTTGCTACTTCCATTACAAACAGCCAGTTTGTCATCTTCCCCAGTAGACCACCACATTCTGCTTTGTCCTGTGAAGAACGTGAGATGTCTGTTGAACCATTTCTAAAAAATGTAACAAGGGCAGGGTAACTTTCCCATAAAGCAGTCACCGATGTGCAGGAAGATGACGGCCAACGGACGTCAGAAACTCGACCAACCTTGTGTATATGTACACAGAGCTCAGCAGCCACAGCTTCAAGTTGCCTCTGGTTCTTGGGACTTAGTGAAAAAAATGAATACAGTGAATCGATTAATAGCTGAAAATGACTTGCTTCCTTTACTGTTCGAACAGCGTCATGAACAGCAAGCTCCAGTTTGTGGTTCATGCAGTGAATCTCGATTAGATTGTTGTTGATCTGTTCTCGCAGAATTGATGCTGCCCCTTTGTATTTCCCCAGCATCGATGCTGCTCCATCAGTTGCAAAACCCAGCAGACGCTCTCGAAGTATGTCTGCAGTGATGCCATACTGATTGAGGCTGGAAAGCAACTCATCTGCAATGCCAGCACCTGTCCCCGACTTTAGCGGCACAATGTTAAAAAAATAGTTGCCTAAAATAATATAATTGTATGTAAAAATAATGTGATATGTTGTAACAATTGTAAGTTGCCCTGGATAAGGGTGTCTGCTAAGAAATAAATAATAATAATAATAATCAATTACATACTTTGCAAGTTGTGCAGCCATTTTGTCTGCTACAAACGAGAGCATATTACAACCTGCATGGTCGGAATGCAGCATGTTCCCAGTATCCAATCCATTAAGCTGCTGTAGCTGCAAAATGTTTGGATGCATCTTAAACGTTTTCTTTACAAATCATGTAGGCTGTTATCATTATGCTCGTCGTTTTTTCCGATCACTGCAGTGCTGTTTTCAGCAGCTTTCTCTATGGCCTGCTTTTGTCTGGCTTGCGCTATGTGTTCACATTTCATATGAGACTTGCATTTACCGTGTTCACTTATTTTGTCATTTAGTTTTTTGGCTGATGTTGCAGTTGTGCCATTCATAAAGGCCTGGTCAATTCCAGGTCGTTCTTTTATATGGGTTCCCAGATCACGAATTGCTGAACAAACCGAGCAAATGACTGAACCGCTGGGATTAGCCTTTAGCCAAGCGCGATTAGCCTTCCATTTTTTGAAGCGAGCCTGCCCTACACAGCCGCCGATATTAATTGCCTGCTCTTCTGAGGCCCCTATGCTCTCCTGTGTGTCAGTACACATAGGGTACATACCTGCATCGTCACCTTTGATAGCTTTATTTCTGCCGCTGCAGAAATAAAGCTGTCTAGAGGATGAGATGTTCAATTTGAGCCCAGTTTTGGCTGTTTTGGTGATTTTTTGTATTTTTCATTCATTAGTAGTAAACTGGCAGTTATAGAAAAATAGCTGAATATGTCAATGGTTTCCTCCCAGTTTCTCAATATCTCCACATTTCTTAGCCACATAGTCAGGTTTAATGTAAACTAGAAGTTGTGATCTTCAATTTAAACCCACTTTTGCCTGTTTGGGGGATTTCTTTCATTATTAGTAAACTGGCAGTTATATACCATTCTGTTCAATACAGTTGATTTGACTGCACAGCAAAAACCAGCTAGCTTTGAGGCTGCATACCTCCATAAATAGGAAAGTTCCACACATATTGCAAAAATGCTCTAGTCCACAGTGATCAGACCTACAATTTGAGACCATTTGGTGATAAAATGCAGCTTTGTGTCAATTTTAAACCACCCCAGACGTTTCTGTGCAATACTGTTTGTCATTTGTTCAAAGGCGTACAAATAAACACCTGTATTTGTTGACAGAGATGCTGTGTCAGTGTATAAAC
>NW_026707374.1:135000-210000 GCF_902713425.1 Acipenser ruthenus
AGTGGCTCTCAAAAGTATTCACCCCCCTTGGACTTTTCCACATTTCATTGTGTTACAACATGGAATCAAAATGGATTTAATTGGGAGTTTTTGCCACTGATCAACACAAGAAAAGTCCATAATGTCAAAGTGAAAAATAAAATCTACAAATTGTTCTAAATTAATTACAAATATAAAACAGAAAATAATTGATTGCATAAGTAATCACCCCCTTTGCTATGACACACCTAAATAAGCTCTGGTGCAACCAGTTGTCTTTAGAAGTCACATAATTAGTCGAATGGAGTCCACCTGTGTGCAATTAAGGTGTTTCACATGATTTCAGGTTAAATACACCTGTCTCTGGGAGGTCCCACAGTTGGTTAGTACATTTCCTAACAAAAACTACATCATGAAGATGAAGGAACATTCAAAGCAAATCCGGAATAAGGTTCTTCAAAAGCACCAATCAGGGGTAGGATATAAGAACATTTCCAAGGCATTGAATATCCTCTCAGAGCACAGTAAAGTCCATTATTAAGAAATGGAGAGAATATGGCACAACTGTGAATCTGTCTAGAACAGGCCGTCCTCAAAAACGGAGTATCCGGGCGTATAGGGCACTAGTCAGGGAGGCCACCAAGAGGCCTATGGCAACTCTGAAGGAGTTACAGTGTTCCACGGCTGAGCTGGGAGACACTGTGCATATGGCAATAATAGCCCGGGTGCTTCACAAAACTGGCCTTTATGGGAGAGTGGCAAAAAGAAAGCCATTGTTGAAAAAAACTCGCATCAAATCTCGGCTAGAGTTTCCCAGAAGGCATGTGGGAGACTCTGAGACCAAGTGGAAGAAGATTCTATGGTCTGATGAGACCAAAATAGAGCTTTTTGGCCTCAACGCTAAGCGCTATGTTTGCCACTGATCAACACAAGAAAAGTCCATAATGTCAAAGTGAAAAATAAAATCTACAAATTGTTCTAAATTAATTACAAATATAAAACAGAAAATAATTGATTGCATAAGTATTCACCCCCTTTGCTATGACACACCTAAATAAGCTCTGGTGCAACCAATTGTCTTTAGAAGTCACATAATTAGTTGAATGGAGTCCACCTGTGTGCAATTAAGGTGTTTCACATGATTTCAGGTTAAATACACCTGTCTCTGGGAGGTCCCACAGTTGGTTAGTACATTTCCTAACAAAAACTACATCATGAAGATGAAGGAACATTCAAAGCAAATCCGGAATAAGGTTCTTCAAAAGCACCAATCAGGGGTAGGATATAAGAACATTTCCAAGGCATTGAATATCCTCTCAGAGCACAGTAAAGTCCATTATTAAGAAATGGAGAGAATATGGCACAACTGTGAATCTGTCTAGAACAGGCCGTCCTCAAAAACTGAGTATCCGGGCGTATAGGGCACTAGTCAGGGAGGCCACCAAGAGGCCTATGGCAACTCTAAAGGAGTTACAGTGTTCCACGGCTGAGCTGGGAGACACTGTGCATATGGCAACAATAGCCCGGGTGCTTCACAAAACTGGCCTTTATGGGAGAGTGGCAAAAAGAAAGCCATTGTTGAAAAAAACTCGCATCAAATCTCGGCTAGAGTTTCCCAGAAGGCAGGTGGGAGACTCTGAGACCAAGTGGAAGAAGATTCTATGGTCTGATGAGACCAAAATAGAGCTTTTTGTCCTCAACGCTAAGCGCTATGTTTGCCACTGATCAACACAAGAAAAGTCCATAATGTCAAAGTGAAAAATAAAATCTACAAATTGTTCTAAATTAATTACAAATATAAAACAGAAAATAATTGATTGCATAAGTATTCACCCCCTTTGCTATGACACACCTAAATAAGCTCTGGTGCAACCAATTGTCTTTAGAAGTCACATAATTAGTTGAATGGAGTCCACCTGTGTGCAATTGAGGTGTTTCACATGATTTCAGGTTAAATAGACCTGTCTCTGGGAGGTCCCACAGTTGGTTAGTACATTTCCTAACAAAAACTACATCATGAAGATGAAGGAACATTCAAAGCAAATCCGGAATAAGGTTCTTCAAAAGCACCAATCAGGGGTAGGATATAAGAACATTTCCAAGGCATTGAATATCCTCTCAGAGCACAGTAAAGTCCATTATTAAGAAATGGAGAGAATATGGCACAACTGTGAATCTGTCTAGAACAGGCCGTCCTCAAAAACGGAGTATCCGGGCGTATAGGGCACTAGTCAGGGAGGCCACCAAGAGGCCTATGGCAACTCTAAAGGAGTTACAGTGTTCCACGGCTGAGCTGGGAGACACTGTGCATATGGCAACAATAGCCCGGGTGCTTCACAAAACTGGCCTTTATGGGAGAGTGGCAAAAAGAAAGCCATTGTTGAAAAGAACTCGCATCAAATCTCGGCTAGAGTTTCCCAGAAGACATGTGGGACACTCTGAGACCAAGTGGAAGAAGATTCTATGGTCTGATGAGACCAAAATAGAGCTTTTTGGCCTCAACGCTAAGCGTTATGTTTGCCACTGATCAACACAAGAAAAGTCCATAATGTCAAAGTGAAAAATAAAATCTACAAATTGTTCTAAATTAATTACAAATATAAAACAGAAAATAATTGATTGCATAAGTATTCATCCCCTTTGCTATGACACACCTAAATAAGCTCTGGTGCAACCAGTTGTCTTTAGAAGTCACATAATTAGTTTAATGGAGTCCACCTGTGTGCAATTAAGGTGTTTCACATGATTTCAGGTTAAATACACCTGTCTCTGGGAGGTCCCACAGTTGGTTAGTACATTTCCTAACAAAAA
Source organism: Acipenser ruthenus (assembly GCF_902713425.1). Lineage (NCBI taxonomy): Eukaryota > Metazoa > Chordata > Actinopteri > Acipenseriformes > Acipenseridae > Acipenser > Acipenser ruthenus. Next base: position 137,791 of record NW_026707374.1, read on the forward strand.
CTACATCATGAAGATGAAGGAACATTCAAAGCAAATCCGGAATAAGGTTCTTCAAAAGCACCAATCGGGTAGGATATAAGAACATTTCCAAGGCATTGAATATCCTCTCAGACCACAGTAAAGTCCATTATTAAGAAATGGAGAGAATATGGCACAACTGTGAATCTGTCTAGAACAGGCCGTCCTCAAAAACGGAGTATCCGGGCGTATAGGGCACTAGTCAGGGAGGCCACCAAGAGGCCTATGGCAACTCTAAAGGAGTTACAGCGTTCCACGGCTGAGCTGGGAGACACTGTGCATATGGCAACAATAGCCCGGGTGCTTCACAAAACTGGCCTTTCTGGGAAAGTGGCAAAAAGAAAGCCATTGTTGAAAAAAACTCGCATCAAATCTCGGCTAGAGTTTCCCAGAAGGCATGTGGGAGACTCTGAGACCAAGTGGAAGAAGATTCTATGGTCTGATGAGACCAAAATAGAGCTTTTTGGCCTCAACGCTAAGCGCTATGTTTGCCACTGATCAACACAAGAAAAGTCCATAATGTCAAAGTGAAAAATAAAATCTACAAATTGTTCTAAATTAATTACAAATCTAAAACAGAAAATAATTGATTGCATAAGTATTCACCCCCTTTGCTATGACACACCTAAATAAGCTCTGGTGCAACCAATTGTCTTTAGAAGTCACATAATTAGTTGAATGGAGTCCACCTGTGTGCAATTAAGGTGTTTCACATGATTTCAGGTTAAATACACCTGTCTCTGGGAGGTCCCACAGTTGTTTAGTACATTTCCTAACAAAAACTACATCATGAAGATGAAGGAACATTCAAAGCAAATCCGGAATAAGGTTCTTCAAAAGCACCAATCAGGGGTAGGATATAAGAACATTTCCAAGGCATTGAATATCATCTCAGAGCACAGTAAAGTCCATTATTAAGAAATGGAGAGAATATGGCACAACTGTTAATCTGTCTAGAACAGGCCGTCCTCAAAAACGGAGTATCCGGGCGTATAGGGCACTAGTCAGGGAGGCCACCAAGAGGCCTATGGCAACTCTAAAGGAGTTACAGTGTTCCACGGCTGAGCTGGGAGACACTGTGCATATGGCAACAATAGCCCGGGTGCTTCACAAAACTGGCCTTTATGGGAGAGTGGCAAAAAGAAAGCCATTGTTGAAAAAAACTCGCATCAAATCTCGGCTAGAGTTTCCCAGAAGGCATGTGGGAGACTCTGAGACCAAGTGGAAGAAGATTCTATGGTCTGATGAGACCAAAATAGAGCTTTTTGGCCTCAAAGCTAAGCGCTATGTTTGCCACTGATCAACACAAGAAAAGTCCATAATGTCAAAGTGAAAAATAAAATCTACAAATTGTTCTAAATTAATTACAAATATAAAACAGAAAATAATTGATTGCATAAGTATTCACCCCCTTTGCTATGACACACCTAAATAAGCTCTGGTGCAACCAATTGTCTTTAGAAGTCACATAATTAGTTGAATGGAGTCCACCTGTGTGCAATTAAGGTGTTTCACATGATTTCAGGTTAAATACACCTGTCTCTGGGAGGTCCCACAGTTGGTTAGTACATTTCCTAACAAAAACTACATCATGAAGATGAAGGAACATTCAAAGCAAATCCGGAATAAGGTTCTTCAAAAGCACCAATCAGGGGTAGGATATAAGAACATTTCCAAGGCATTGAATATCCTCTCACAGCACAGTAAAGTCCATTCTTAAGCAACGGAGAGAATATGGCACAACTATGAATCTGTCTAGAACAGGCCATCGTCATAAACGGAGTATCCGGGCGTATAGGGCACTAGTCAGGGAGGCCACCAAGAGGCCTATGGCAACTCTAAAGGAGTTACAGTGTTCCACGGCTGAGCTGGGAGACACTGTGCATATGGCAACAATAGCCCGGGTGCTTCACAAAACTGGCCTTTATGGGAGAGTTGCAAAAAGAAAGCCATTGTTGAAAAAAACTCGCATCAAATCTCGGCTAGAGTTTCCCAGAAGGCATGTGGGAGACTCTGAGACCAAGTGGAAGAAGATTCTATGGTCTGATGAGACCAAAATAGAGCTTTTTGGCCTCAACGCTAAGCGCTATGTTTGCCACTGATCAACACAAGAAAAGTCCATAATGTCAAAGTGAAAAATAAAATCTACAAATTGTTCTAAATTAATTACAAATATAAAACAGAAAATAATTGATTGCATAAGTATTCACCCCCTTTGCTATGACACACCTAAATAAGCTCTGGTGCAACCAGTTGTCTTTAGAAGTCACATAATTAGTTGAATGGAGTCCACCTGTGTGCAATTAAGGTGTTTCACATGATTTCAGGTTAAATACACCTGTCTCTGGGAGGTCCCACAGTTGGTTACTACATTTCCTAACAAAAACTACATCATGAAGATGAAGGAACATTCAAAGCAAATCCGGAATAAGGTTCTTCAAAAGCACCAATCAGGGGTAGGATATAAGAACATTTCCAAGGCATTGAATATCCTCTCAGAGCACAGTAAAGTCCATTATTAAGAAATGGAGAGAATATGGCACAACTGTGAATCTGTCTAGAACAGGCCATCCTCAAAAACGGAGTATCCGGGCGTATAGGGCACTAGTCAGGGAGGCCACCAAGAGGCCTATGGCAACTCTAAAGGAGTTACAGTGTTCCACGGCTGAGCTGGGAGACACTGTGCATATGGCAACAATAGCCCGGGAGCTTCACAAAACTGGCCTTTATGGGAGAGTGGCAAAAAGAAAGCCATTGTTGAAAAAAACTTGCATCAAATCTCGGCTAGAGTTTCCCAGAAGGCATGTGGGAGACTCTGAGACCAAGTGGAAGAAGATTCTATGGTCTGATGAGACCAAAATAGAGCTTTTTGGCCTCAACACTAAGCGCTATGTTTGCCACTGATCAACACAAGAAAAGTCCATAATGTCAAAGTGAAAAATAAAATCTACAAATTGTTCTAAATTAATTACAAATATAAAACAGAAAATAATTGATTGCATAAGTATTCACCCCCTTTGCTATGACACACCTAAATAAGCTCTGGTGCAACCAGTTGTCTTTAGAAGTCACATAATTAGTTGAATGGAGTCCACCTGTGTGCAATTAAGGTGTTTCACATGATTTCAGGTTAAATACACCTGTCTCTGGGAGGTCCCACAGTTTGTTAGTACATTTCCTAACAAAAACTACATCATGAAGATGAAGGAACATTCAAAGCAAATCCGGAATAAGGTTCTTCAAAAGCACCAATCAGGGGTAGGATATAAGAACATTTCCAAGGCATTGAATATCCTCTCACAGCACAGTAAAGTCCATTATTAAGCAACGGAGAGAATATGGCACAACTGTGAATCTGTCTAGAACAGGCCGTCCTCATAAACGGAGTATCCGGGCGTATAGGGCACTAGTCAGGGAGGCCACCAAGAGGCCTATGGCAACTCTAAAGGAGTTACAGTGTTCCACGGCTGAGCTGGGAGACACTGTGCATATGGCAATAATAGCCCGGGTGCTTCATAAAACTGGCCTTTATGGGAGAGTGGCAAAAAGAAAGCCATTGTTGAAAAAAACTTGCATCAAATCTCGGCTAGAGTTTCCCAGAAGGCATGTGGGAGACTCTGAGACCAAGTGGAAGAAGATTCTATGGTCTGATGAGACCAAAATAGAGCTTTTTGGCCTCAACGCTAAGCGCTATGTTTGCCACTGATCAACACAAGAAAAGTCCATAATGTCAAAGTGAAAAATAAAATCTACAAATTGTTCTAAATTAATTACAAATATAAAACAGAAAATAATTGATTGCATAAGTATTCACCCCCTTTGCTATGACACACCTAAATAAGCTCTGGTGCAGCCAATTGTCTTTAGAAGTCACATAATTAGTTGAATGGAGTCCACCTGTGTGCAATTAAGGTGTTTCACATGATTTCAGGTTAAATACACCTGTCTCTGGGAGGTCCCACAGTTGGTTAGTACATTTCCTAACAAAAACTACATCATGAAGATGAAGGAACATTCAAAGCAAATCCGGAATAAGGTTCTTCAAAAGCACCAATCAGGGGTAGGATATAAGAACATTTCCAAGGCATTGAATATCCTCTCACAGCACAGTAAAGTCCATTATTAAGCAACGGAGAGAATATGGCACAACTGTGAATCTGTCTAGAACAGGCCATCCTCATAAACGGAGTATCCGGGCGTATAGGGCACTAGTCAGGGAGGCCACCAAGAGGCCTATGGCAACTCTAAAGGAGTTACAGTGTTCCACGGCTGAGCTGGGAGACACTGTGCATATGGCAACAATAGCCCGGGTGCTTCACAAAACTGGCCTTTATGGGAGAGTTGCAAAAAGAATACCATTGTTGAAAAAAACTCGCATCAAATCTCGGCTAGAGTTTCCCAGAAGGCATGTGGGAGACTCTGAGACCAAGTGGAAGAAGATTCTATGGTCTGATGAGACCAAAATAGAGCTTTTTGGCCTCAACGCTAAGCGCTATGTTTGCCACTGATCAACACAAGAAAAGTCCATAATGTCAAAGTGAAAAATAAAATCTACAAATTGTTCTAAATTAATTACAAATATAAAACAGAAAATAATTGATTGCATAAGTATTCACCCCCTTTGCTATGACACACCTAAATAAGCTCTGGTGCAACCAGTTGTCTTTAGAAGTCACATAATTAGTTGAATGGAGTCCACCTGTGTGCAATTAAGGTGTTTCACATGATTTCAGGTTAAATACACCTGTCTCTGGGAGGTCCCACAGTTGGTTAGTACATTTCCTAACAAAAACTACATCATGAAGATGAAGGAACATTCAAAGCAAATCCGGAATAAGGTTCTTCAAAAGCACCAATCAGGGGTAGGATATAAGAACATTTCCAAGGCATTGAATATCCTCTCACAGCACAGTAAAGTCCATTATTAAGCAACGGAGAGAATATGGCACAACTGTGAATCTGTCTAGAACAGGCCGTCCTCATAAACGGAGTATCCGGGCGTATAGGGCACTAGTCAGGGAGGCCACCAAGAGGCCTATGGCAACTCTAAAGGAGTTACAGTGTTCCACGGCTGAGCTGGGAGACACTGTGCATATGGCAATAATAGCCCGGGTGCTTCATAAAACTGGCCTTTATGGGAGAGTGGCAAAAAGAAAGCCATTGTTGAAAAAAACTTGCATCAAATCTCGGCTAGAGTTTCCCAGAAGGCATGTGGGAGACTCTGAGACCAAGTGGAAGAAGATTCTATGGTCTGATGAGACCAAAATAGAGCTTTTTGGCCTCAACGCTAAGCGCTATGTTTGCCACTGATCAACACAAGAAAAGTCCATAATGTCAAAGTGAAAAATAAAATCTACAAATTGTTCTAAATTAATTACAAATATAAAACAGAAAATAATTGATTGCATAAGTATTCACCCCCTTTGCTATGACACACCTAAATAAGCTCTGGTGCAGCCAATTGTCTTTAGAAGTCACATAATTAGTTGAATGGAGTCCACCTGTGTGCAATTAAGGTGTTTCACATGATTTCAGGTTAAATACACCTGTCTCTGGGAGGTCCCACAGTTGGTTAGTACATTTCCTAACAAAAACTACATCATGAAGATGAAGGAACATTCAAAGCAAATCCGGAATAAGGTTCTTCAAAAGCACCAATCAGGGGTAGGATATAAGAACATTTCCAAGGCATTGAATATCCTCTCACAGCACAGTAAAGTCCATTATTAAGCAACGGAGAGAATATGGCACAACTGTGAATCTGTCTAGAACAGGCCATCCTCATAAACGGAGTATCCGGGCGTATAGGGCACTAGTCAGGGAGGCCACCAAGAGGCCTATGGCAACTCTAAAGGAGTTACAGTGTTCCACGGCTGAGCTGGGAGACACTGTGCATATGGCAACAATAGCCCGGGTGCTTCACAAAACTGGCCTTTATGGGAGAGTTGCAAAAAGAATGCCATTGTTGAAAAAAACTCGCATCAAATCTCGGCTAGAGTTTCCCAGAAGGCATGTGGGAGACTCTGAGACCAAGTGGAAGAAGATTCTATGGTCTGATGAGACCAAAATAGAGCTTTTTGGCCTCAACGCTAAGCGCTATGTTTGCCACTGATCAACACAAGAAAAGTCCATAATGTCAAAGTGAAAAATAAAATCTACAAATTGTTCTAAATTAATTACAAATATAAAACAGAAAATAATTGATTGCATAAGTATTCACCCCCTTTGCTATGACACACCTAAATAAGCTCTGGTGCAACCAGTTGTCTTTAGAAGTCACATAATTAGTTGAATGGAGTCCACCTGTGTGCAATTAAGGTGTTTCACATGATTTCAGGTTAAATACACCTGTCTCTGGGAGGTCCCACAGTTGGTTAGTACATTTCCTAACAAAAACTACATCATGAAGATGAAGGAACATTCAAAGCAAATCCGGAATAAGGTTCTTCAAAAGCACCAATCAGGGGTAGGATATAAGAACATTTCCAAGGCATTGAATATCATCTCAGAGCACAGTAAAGTCCATTATTAAGAAATGGAGAGAATATGGCACAACTGTGAATCTGTCTAGAACAGGCCGACCTCAAAAACTGAGTATCCGGGCGTATAGGGCACTAGTCAGGGAGGCCACCAAGAGGCCTATGGCAACTCTAAAGGAGTTACAGTGTTCCACGGCTGAGCTGGGAGACACTGTGCATATGGCAACAATAGCCCGGGAGCTTCACAAAACTGGCCTTTATGGGAGAGTGGCAAAAAGAAAGCCATTGTTGAAAAAAACTTGCATCAAATCTCGGCTAGAGTTTCCCAGAAGGCATGTGGGAGACTCTGAGACCAAGTGGAAGAAGATTCTATGGTCTGATGAGACCAAAATAGAGCTTTTTGGCCTCAACACTAAGCGCTATGTTTGCCACTGATCAACACAAGAAAAGTCCATAATGTCAAAGTGAAAAATAAAATCTACAAATTGTTCTAAATTAATTACAAATATAAAACAGAAAATAATTGATTGCATAAGTATTCACCCCCTTTGCTATGACACACCTAAATAAGCTCTGGTGCAACCAGTTGTCTTTAGAAGTCACATAATTAGTTGAATGGAGTCCACCTGTGTGCAATTAAGGTGTTTCACATGATTTCAGGTTAAATACACCTGTCTCTGGGAGGTCCCACAGTTGGTTAGTACATTTCCTAACAAAAACTACATCATGAAGATGAAGGAACATTCAAAGCAAATCCGGAATAAGGTTCTTCAAAAGCACCAATCAGGGGTAGGATATAAGAACATTTCCAAGGCATTGAATATCATCTCAGAGCACAGTAAAGTCCATTATTAAGAAATGGAGAGAATATGGCACAACTGTGAATCTGTCTAGAACAGGCCGTCCTCAAAAACGGAGTATCCGGGCGTATAGGGCAATAGTCAGGGAGGCCACCAAGAGGCCTATGGCAACTCTAAAGGAGTTACAGTGTTCCACGGCTGAGCTGGGAGACACTGTGCATATGGCAACAATAGCCCGGGTGCTTCACAAAACTGGCCTTTCTGGGAAAGTGGCAAAAAGAAAGCCATTGTTGAAAAAAACTCGCATCAAATCTCGGCTAGAGTTTCCCAGAAGGCATGTGGGAGACACTGAGACCAAGTGGAAGAAGATTCTATGGTCTGATGAGACCAAAATAGAGCTTTTTGCCCTCAACGCTAAGCGCTATGTTTCCCACTGATCAACACAAGAAAAGTCCATAATGTCAAAGTGAAAAATAAAATCTACAAATTGTTCTAAATTAATTACAAATATAAAACAGAAAATAATTGATTGCATAAGTATTCACCCCCTTTGCTATGACACACCTAAATAAGCTCTGGTGCAACCAGTTGTCTTTAGAAGTCACATAATTAGTTGAATGGAGTCCACCTGTGTGCAATTAAGGTGTTTCACATGATTTCAGGTTAAATAGACCTGTCTCTGGGAGGTCCCACAGTTGGTTAGTACATTTCCTAACAAAAACTACATCATGAAGATGAAGGAACATTCAAAGCAAATCCGGAATAAGGTTCTTCAAAAGCACCAATCAGGGGTAGGATATAAGAACATTTCCAAGGCATTGAATATCATCTCAGAGCACAGTAAAGTCCATTATTAAGAAATGGAGAGAATATGGCACAACTGTGAATCTGTCTAGAACAGGCCGACCTCAAAAACTGAGTATCCGGGCGTATAGGGCACTAGTCAGGGAGGCCACCAAGAGGCCTATGGCAACTCTAAAGGAGTTACAGTGTTCCACGGCTGAGCTGGGAGACACTGTGCATATGGCAACAATAGCCCGGGAGCTTCACAAAACTGGCCTTTATGGGAGAGTGGCAAAAAGAAAGCCATTGTTGAAAAAAACTCGCATCAAATCTCGGCTAGAGTTTCCCAGAAGGCATGTGGGAGACTCTGAGACCAAGTGGAAGAAGATTCTATGGTCTGATGAGACCAAAATAGAGCTTTTTGGCCTCAACACTAAGCGCTATGTTTGCCACTGATCAACACAAGAAAAGTCCATAATGTCAAAGTGAAAAATAAAATCTACAAATTGTTCTAAATTAATTACAAATATAAAACAGAAAATAATTGATTGCATAAGTATTCACCCCCTTTGCTATGACACACCTAAATAAGCTCTGGTGCAACCAGTTGTCTTTAGAAGTCACATAATTAGTTGAATGGAGTCCACCTGTGTGCAATTAAGGTGTTTCACTTGATTTCAGGTTAAATACACCTGTCTCTGGGAGGTCCCACAGTTGGTTAGTACATTTCCTAACAAAAACTACATCATGAAGATGAAGGAACATTCAAAGCAAATCCGGAATAAGGTTCTTCAAAAGCACCAATCAGGGGTAGGATATCAGAACATTTCCAAGGCATTGAATATCATCTCAGAGCACAGTAAAGTCCATTATTAAGAAATGGAGAGAATATGGCACAACTGTGAATCTGTCTAGAACAGGCCGTCCTCAAAAACGGAGTATCCGGGCGTATAGGGCACTAGTCAGGGAGGCCACCAAGAGGCCTATGGCAACTCTAAAGGAGTTACAGTGTTCCACGGCTGAGCTGGGAGACACTGTGCATATGGCAACAATAGCCCGGGTGCTTCACAAAACTGGCCTTTATGGGAGAGTGGCAAAAAGAAAGCCATTGTTGAAAAAAACTCGCATCAAATCTCGGCTAGAGTTTCCCAGAAGGCATGTGGGAGACTCTGAGACCAAGTGGAAGAAGATTCTATGGTCTGATGAGACCAAAATAGAGCTTTTTGGCCTCAACGCTAAGCGCTATGTTTGCCACTGATCAACACAAGAAAAGTCCATAATGTCGAAGTGAAAAATAAAATCTACAAATTGTTCTAAATTAATTACAAATATAAAACAGAAAATAATTGATTGCATAAGTATTCACCCCCTTTGCTATGACACACCTAAATAAGCTCTGGTGCAACCAATTGTCTTTAGAATTCACATAATTAGTTGAGTGGAGTCCACCTGTGTGCAATTAAGGTGTTTCACATGATTTCAGGTTAAATACACCTGTCTCTGGGAGGTCCCACAGTTGGTTAGTACATTTCCTAACAAAAACTACATCATGAAGATGAAGGAACATTCAAAGCAAATCCGGAATAAGGTTCTTCAAAAGCACCAATCAGGGGTAGGATATAAGAACATTTCCAAGGCATTGAATATCCTCTCAGAGCACAGTAAAGTCCATTATTAAGAAATGGAGAGAATATGGCACAACTGTGAATCTGTCTAGAACAGGCCGTCCTCAAAAACGGAGTATCCGGGCGTATAGGGCACTAGTCAGGGAGGCCACCAAGAGGCCTATGGCAACTCTAAAGGAGTTACAGTGTTCCACGGCTGAGCTGGGAGACACTGTGCATATGGCAACAATAGCCCGGGTGCTTCACAAAACTGGCCTTTATGGGAGAGTGGCAAAAAGAAAGCCATTGTTGAAAAAAACTCGCATCAAATCTCGGCTAGAGTTTCCCAGAAGGCATGTGGGAGACTCTGAGACCAAGTGGAAGAAGATTCTATGGTCTGATGAGACCAAAATAGAGCTTTTTGGCCTCAAAGCTAAGCGCTATGCTTGCCACTGATCAACACAAGAAAAGTCCATAATGTCAAAGTGAAAAATAAAATCTACAAATTGTTCTAAATTAATTACAAATATAAAACAGAAAATAATTGATTGCATAAGTATTCACCCCCTTTGCTATGACACACCTAAATAAGCTCTGGTGCAACCAATTGTCTTTAGAAGTCACATAATTAGTTGAGTGGAGTCCACCTGTGTGCAATTAAGGTGTTTCACATGATTTCAGGTTAAATACACCTGTCTCTGGGAGGTCCCACAGTTGGTTAGTACATTTCCTAACAAAAACTACATGATGAAGATGAAGGAACATTCAAAGCAAATCCGGAATAAGGTTCTTCAAAAGCACCAATCAGGGGTAGGATATAAGAACATTTCCAAGGCATTGAATATCATCTCAGAGCACAGTAAAGTCCATTATTAAGAAATGGAGAGAATATGGCACAACTGTGAATCTGTCTAGAACAGGCCGTCCTCAAAAACGGAGTATCTGGGTGTATAGGGCACTAGTCAGGGAGGCCACCAAGAGGCCTATGGCAACTCTAAAGGAGTTACAGTGTTCCACGGCTGAGCTGGGAGACACTGTGCATATGGCAACAATAGCCCGGGTGCTTCACAAAACTGGTCTTTATGGGAGCGTGGCAAAAAGAAAGCCATTGTTGAAAAAAACTCGCATCAAATCTCGGCTAGAGTTTCCCAGAAGGCATGTGGGAGACTCTGAGACCAAGTGGAAGAAGATTCTATGGTCTGATGAGACCAAAATAGAGCTTTTTGGCCTCAAAGCTAAGCGCTATGTTTGCCACTGATCAACACAAGAAAAGTCCATAATGTCAAAGTGAAAAATAAAATCTACAAATTGTTCTAAATTAATTACAAATATAAAACAGAAAATAATTGATTGCATAAGTATTCACCCCCTTTGCTATGACACACCTAAATAAGCTCTGGTGCAACCAATTGTCTTTAGAAGTCACATAATTAGTTGAGTGGAGTCCACCTGTGTGCAATTAAGGTGTTTCACATGATTTCAGGTTAAATACACCTGTCTCTGGGAGGTCCCACAGTTGGTTAGTACATTTCCTAACAAAAACTACACGATGAAGATGAAGGAACATTCAAAGCAAATCCGGAATAAGGTTCTTCAAAAGCACCAATCAGGGGTAGGATATAAGAACATTTCCAAGGCATTGAATATCATCTCAGAGCACAGTAAAGTCCATTATTAAGAAATGGAGAGAATATGGCACAACTGTGAATCTGTCTAGAACAGGCCGTCCTCAAAAACGGAGTATCCGGGCGTATAGGGCAATAGTCAGGGAGGCCACCAAGAGGCCTATGGCAACTCTAAAGGAGTTACAGTGTTCCACGGCTGAGCTGGGAGACACTGTGCATATGGCAACAATAGCCCGGGTGCTTCACAAAACTGGCCTTTATGGGAGAGTGGCAAAAAGAAAGCCATTGTTGAAAAAAACTCGCATCAAATCTCGGCTAGAGTTTCCCAGAAGGCATGTGGGAGACTCTGAGACCAAGTGGAAGAAGATTCTATGGTCTGATGAGACCAAAATAGAGCTTTTTGGCCTCAACGCTAAGCGCTATGTTTGCCACTGATCAACACAAGAAAAGTCCATAATGTCAAAGTGAAAAATAAAATCTACAAATTGTTCTAAATTAATTACAAATATAAAACAGAAAATAATTGATTGCATAAGTATTCACCCCCTTTGCTATGACACACCTAAATAAGCTCTGGTGCAACCAATTGTCTTTAGAATTCACATAATTAGTTGAGTGGAGTCCACCTGTGTGCAATTAAGGTGTTTCACATGATTTCAGGTTAAATACACCTGTCTCTGGGAGGTCCCACAGTTGGTTAGTACATTTCCTAACAAAAACTACATCATGAAGATGAAGGAACATTCAAAGCAAATCCGGAATAAGGTTCTTCAAAAGCACCAATCAGGGGTAGGATATAAGAACATTTCCAAGGCATTGAATATCATCTCAGAGCACAGTAAAGTCCATTATTAAGAAATGGAGAGAATATGGCACAACTGTGAATCTGTCTAGAACAGGCCGTCCTCAAAAACGGAGTATCCGGGCGTATAGGGCACTAGTCAGGGAGGCCACCAAGAGGCCTATGGCAACTCTAAAGGAGTTACAGTGTTCCACGGCTGAGCTGGGAGACACTGTGCATATGGCAACAATAGCCCGGGTGCTTCACAAAACTGGCCTTTATGGGAGAGTGGCAAAAAGAAAGCCATTGTTGAAAAAAACTCGCATCAAATCTCGGCTAGAGTTTCCCAGAAGGCATGTGGGAGACTCTGAGACCAAGTGGAAGAAGATTCTATGGTCTGATGAGACCAAAATAGAGCTTTTTGGCCTCAACGCTAAGCGCTATGTTTGCCACTGATCAACACAAGAAAAGTCCATAATGTCAAAGTGAAAAATAAAATCTACAAATTGTTCTAAATTAATTACAAATATAAAACAGAAAATAATTGATTGCATAAGTATTCACCCCCTTTGCTATGACACACCTAAATAAGCTCTGGTGCAACCAATTGTCTTTAGAATTCACATAATTAGTTGAGTGGAGTCCACCTGTGTGCAATTAAGGTGTTTCACATGATTTCAGGTTAAATACACCTGTCTCTGGGAGGTCCCACAGTTGGTTAGTACATTTCCTAACAAAAACTACATCATGAAGATGAAGGAACATTCAAAGCAAATCCGGAATAAGGTTCTTCAAAAGCACCAATCAGGGGTAGGATATAAGAACATTTCCAAGGCATTGAATATCCTCTCAGAGCACAGTAAAGTCCATTATTAAGAAATGGAGAGAATATGGCACAACTGTGAATCTGTCTAGAACAGGCCGTCCTCAAAAACGGAGTATCTGGGCGTATAGGGCACTAGTCAGGGAGGCCACCAAGAGGCCTATGGCAACTCTAAAGGAGTTACAGTGTTCCACGGCTGAGCTGGGAGACACTGTGCATATGGCAACAATAGCCCGGGTGCTTCACAAAACTGGCCTTTATGGGAGAGTGGCAAAAAGAAAGCCATTGTTGAAAAAAACTCGCATCAAATCTCGGCTAGAGTTTCCCAGAAGGCATGTGGGAGACTCTGAGACCAAGTGGAAGAAGATTCTATGGTCTGATGAGACCAAAATAGAGCTTTTTGGCCTCAAAGCTAAGCGCTATGCTTGCCACTGATCAACACAAGAAAAGTCCATAATGTCAAAGTGAAAAATAAAATCTACAAATTGTTCTAAATTAATTACAAATATAAAACAGAAAATAATTGATTGCATAAGTATTCACCCCCTTTGCTATGACACACCTAAATAAGCTCTGGTGCAACCAATTGTCTTTAGAAGTCACATAATTAGTTGAGTGGAGTCCACCTGTGTGCAATTAAGGTGTTTCACATGATTTCAGGTTAAATACACCTGTCTCTGGGAGGTCCCACAGTTGGTTAGTACATTTCCTAACAAAAACTACATGATGAAGATGAAGGAACATTCAAAGCAAATCCGGAATAAGGTTCTTCAAAAGCACCAATCAGGGGTAGGATATAAGAACATTTCCAAGGCATTGAATATCATCTCAGAGCACAGTAAAGTCCATTATTAAGAAATGGAGAGAATATGGCACAACTGTGAATCTGTCTAGAACAGGCCGTCCTCAAAAACGGAGTATCTGGGCGTATAGGGCACTAGTCAGGGAGGCCACCAAGAGGCCTATGGCAACTCTAAAGGAGTTACAGTGTTCCACGGCTGAGCTGGGAGACACTGTGCATATGGCAACAATAGCCCGGGTGCTTCACAAAACTGGTCTTTATGGGAGAGTGGCAAAAAGAAAGCCATTGTTGAAAAAAACTCGCATCAAATCTCGGCTAGAGTTTCCCAGAAGGCATGTGGGAGACTCTGAGACCAAGTGGAAGAAGATTCTATGGTCTGATGAGACCAAAATAGAGCTTTTTGGCCTCAAAGCTAAGCGCTATGTTTGCCACTGATCAACACAAGAAAAGTCCATAATGTCAAAGTGAAAAATAAAATCTACAAATTGTTCTAAATTAATTACATATATAAAACAGAAAATAATTGATTGCATAAGTATTCACCCCCTTTGCTATGACACACCTAAATAAGCTCTGGTGCAACCAATTGTCTTTAGAAGTCACATAATTAGTTGAGTGGAGTCCACCTGTGTGCAATTAAGGTGTTTCACATGATTTCAGGTTAAATACACCTGTCTCTGGGAGGTCCCACAGTTGGTTAGTACATTTCCTAACAAAAACTACACGATGAAGATGAAGGAACATTCAAAGCAAATCCGGAATAAGGTTCTTCAAAAGCACCAATCAGGGGTAGGATATAAGAACATTTCCAAGGCATTGAATATCATCTCAGAGCACAGTAAAGTCCATTATTAAGAAATGGAGAGAATATGGCACAACTGTGAATCTGTCTAGAACAGGCCGTCCTCAAAAACGGAGTATCCGGGCGTATAGGGCAATAGTCAGGGAGGCCACCAAGAGGCCTATGGCAACTCTAAAGGAGTTACAGTGTTCCACGGCTGAGCTGGGAGACACTGTGCATATGGCAACAATAGCCCGGGTGCTTCACAAAACTGGCCTTTATGGGAGAGTGGCAAAAAGAAAGCCATTGTTGAAAAAAACTCGCATCAAATCTCGGCTAGAGTTTCCCAGAAGGCATGTGGGAGACTCTGAGACCAAGTGGAAGAAGATTCTATGGTCTGATGAGACCAAAATAGAGCTTTTTGGCCTCAACGCTAAGCGCTATGTTTCCCACTGATCAACACAAGAAAAGTCCATAATGTCAAAGTGAAAAATAAAATCTACAAATTGTTCTAAATTAATTACAAATATAAAACAGAAAATAATTGATTGCATAAGTATTCACCCCCTTTGCTATGACACACCTAAATAAGCTCTGGTGCAACCAGTTGTCTTTAGAAGTCACATAATTAGTTGAATGGAGTCCACCTGTGTGCAATTAAGGTGTTTCACATGATTTCAGGTTAAATACACCTGTCTCTGGGAGGTCCCACAGTTGGTTAGTACATTTCCTAACAAAAACTACATCATGAAGATGAAGGAACATTCAAAGCAAATCCGGAATAAGGTTCTTCAAAAGCACCAATCAGGGGTAGGATATAAGAACATTTCCAAGGCATTGAATATCATCTCAGAGCACAGTAAAGTCCATTATTAAGAAATGGAGAGAATATGGCACAACTGTGAATCTGTCTAGAACAGGCCGACCTCAAAAACTGAGTATCCGGGCGTATAGGGCACTAGTCAGGGAGGCCACCAAGAGGCCTATGGCAACTCTAAAGGAGTTACAGTGTTCCACGGCTGAGCTGGGAGACACTGTGCATATGGCAACAATAGCCCGGGAGCTTCACAAAACTGGCCTTTATGGGAGAGTGGCAAAAAGAAAGCCATTGTTGAAAAAAACTTGCATCAAATCTCGGCTAGAGTTTCCCAGAAGGCATGTGGGAGACTCTGAGACCAAGTGGAAGAAGATTCTATGGTCTGATGAGACCAAAATAGAGCTTTTTGGCCTCAACACTAAGCGCTATGTTTGCCACTGATCAACACAAGAAAAGTCCATAATGTCAAAGTGAAAAATAAAATCTACAAATTGTTCTAAATTAATTACAAATATAAAACAGAAAATAATTGATTGCATAAGTATTCACCCCCTTTGCTATGACACACCTAAATAAGCTCTGGTGCAACCAGTTGTCTTTAGAAGTCACATAATTAGTTGAATGGAGTCCACCTGTGTGCAATTAAGGTGTTTCACATGATTTCAGGTTAAATACACCTGTCTCTGGGAGGTCCCACAGTTGGTTAGTACATTTCCTAACAAAAACTACATCATGAAGATGAAGGAACATTCAAAGCAAATCCGGAATAAGGTTCTTCAAAAGCACCAATCAGGGGTAGGATATAAGAACATTTCCAAGGCATTGAATATCATCTCAGAGCACAGTAAAGTCCATTATTAAGAAATGGAGAGAATATGGCACAACTGTGAATCTGTCTAGAACAGGCCGTCCTCAAAAACGGAGTATCCGGGCGTATAGGGCAATAGTCAGGGAGGCCACCAAGAGGCCTATGGCAACTCTAAAGGAGTTACAGTGTTCCACGGCTGAGCTGGGAGACACTGTGCATATGGCAACAATAGCCCGGGTGCTTCACAAAACTGGCCTTTATGGGAGAGTGGCAAAAAGAAAGCCATTGTTGAAAAAAACTCGCATCAAATCTCGCCTAGAGTTTCCCAGAAGGCATGTGGGAGACTCTGAGACCAAGTGGAAGAAGATTCTATGGTCTGATGAGACCAAAATAGAGCTTTTTGGCCTCAACGCTAAGCGCTATGTTTGCCACTGATCAACACAAGAAAAGTCCATAATGTCAAAGTGAAAAATAAAATCTACAAATTGTTCTAAATTAATTACAAATATAAAACAGAAAATAATTGATTGCATAAGTATTCACCCCCTTTGCTATGACACACCTAAATAAGCTCTGGTGCAACCAGTTGTCTTTAGAAGTCACATAATTAGTTGAATGGAGTCCACCTGTGTGCAATTAAGGTGTTTCACATGATTTCAGGTTAAATACACCTGTCTCTGGGAGGTCCCACAGTTGGTTAGTACATTTCCTAACAAAAACTACATCATGAAGATGAAGGAACATTCAAAGCAAATCCGGAATAAGGTTCTTCAAAAGCACCAATCAGGGGTAGGATATAAGAACATTTCCAAGGCATTGAATATCCTCTCAGAGCACAGTAAAGTCCATTATTAAGAAATGGAGAGAATATGGCACAACTGTGAATCTGTCTAGAACAGGCCGTCCTCAAAAACGGAGTATCCGGGCGTATAGGGCACTAGTCAGGGAGGCCACCAAGAGGCCTATGGCAACTCTAAAGGAGTTACAGTGTTCCACGGCTGAGCTGGGAGACACTGTGCATATGGCAACAATAGCCCGGGTGCTTCACAAAACTGGTCTTTATGGGAGAGTGGCAAAAAGAAAGCCATTGTTGAAAAAAACTCGCATCAAATCACGGCTAGAGTTTCCCAGAAGGCATGTGGGAGACTCTGAGACCAAGTGGAAGAAGATTCTATGGTCTGATGAGACCAAAATAGAGCTTTTTGGCCTCAACGCTAAGCGCTATGTTTGCCACTGATCAACACAAGAAAAGTCCATAATGTCAAAGTGAAAAATAAAATCTACAAATTGTTCTAAATTAATTACAAATATAAAACAGAAAATAATTGATTGCATAAGTATTCACCCCCTTTGCTATGACACACCTAAATAAGCTCTGGTGCAACCAGTTGTCTTTAGAAGTCACATAATTAGTTGAATGGAGTCCACCTGTGTGCAATTAAGGTGTTTCACATGATTTCAGGTTAAATACACCTGTCTCTGGGAGGTCCCACAGTTGGTTAGTACATTTCCTAACAAAAACTACATCATGAAGATGAAGGAACATTCAAAGCAAATCCGGAATAAGGTTCTTCAAAAGCACCAATCAGGGGTAGGATATAAGAACATTTCCAAGGCATTGAATATCATCTCAGAGCACAGTAAAGTCCATTATTAAGAAATGGAGAGAATATGGCACAACTGTGAATCTGTCTAGAACAGGCCGTCCTCAAAAACGGAGTATCCGGGCGTATAGGGCAATAGTCAGGGAGGCCACCAAGAGGCCTATGGCAACTCTAAAGGAGTTACAGTGTTCCACGGCTGAGCTGGGAGACACTGTGCATATGGCAACAATAGCCCGGGTGCTTCACAAAACTGGCCTTTATGGGAGAGTGGCAAAAAGAAAGCCATTGTTGAAAAAAACTCGCATCAAATCTCGGCTAGAGTTTCCCAGAAGGCATGTGGGAGACTCTGAGACCAAGTGGAAGAAGATTCTATGGTCTGATGAGACCAAAATAGAGCTTTTTGGCCTCAACGCTAAGCGCTATGTTTGCCACTGATCAACACAAGAAAAGTCCATAATGTCAAAGTGAAAAATAAAATCTACAAATTGTTCTAAATTAATTACAAATATAAAACAGAAAATAATTGATTGCATAAGTATTCACCCCCTTTGCTATGACACACCTAAATAAGCTCTGGTGCAACCAATTGTCTTTAGAAGTCACATAATTAGTTGAGTGGAGTCCACCTGTGTGCAATTAAGGTGTTTCACATGATTTCAGGTTAAATACACCTGTCTCTGGGAGGTCCCACAGTTGGTTAGTACATTTCCTAACAAAAACTACATCATGAAGATGAAGGAACATTCAAAGCAAATCCGGAATAAGGTTCTTCAAAAGCACCAATCAGGGGTAGGATATAAGAACATTTCCAAGGCATTGAATATCCTCTCAGAGCACAGTAAAGTCCATTATTAAAAATTGGAGAGAATATGGCACAACTGTGAATCTGTCTAGAACAGGCCGTCCTCAAAAACGGAGTATCCGGGCGTATAGGACACTAGTCAGGGAGGCCACCAAGAGGCCTATGGCAACTCTAAAGGAGTTACAGTGTTCCACGGCTGAGCTGGGAGACACTGTGCATATGGCAACAATAGCCCGGGTGCTTCACAAAACTGGCCTTTATGGGAGAGTGGCAAAAAGAAAGCCATTGTTGAAAAAAACTCGCATCAAATCTCGGCTAGAGTTTCCCAGAAGGCATGTGGGAGACTCTGAGACCAAGTGGAAGAAGATTCTATGGTCTGATGAGACCAAAATAGAGCTTTTTGGCCTCAAAGCTAAGCGCTATGTTTGCCACTGATCAACACAAGAAAAGTCCATAATGTCAAAGTGAAAAATAAAATCTACAAATTGTTCTAAATTAATTACAAATATAAAACAGAAAATAATTGATTGCATAAGTATTCACCCCCTTTGCTATGACACACCTAAATAAGCTCTGGTGCAACCAATTGTCTTTAGAAGTCACATAATTAGTTGAGTGGAGTCCACCTGTGTGCAATTAAGGTGTTTCACATGATTTCAGGTTAAATACACCTGTCTCTGGGAGGTCCCACAGTTGGTTAGTACATTTCCTAACAAAAACTACATCATGAAGATGAAGGAACATTCAAAGCAAATCCGGAATAAGGTTCTTCAAAAGCACCAATCAGGGGTAGGATATAAGAACATTTCCAAGGCATTGAATATCCTCTCAGAGCACAGTAAAGTCCATTATTAAAAATTGGAGAGAATATGGCACAACTGTGAATCTGTCTAGAACAGGCCGTCCTCAAAAACGGAGTATCCGGGCGTATAGGGCACTAGTCAGGGAGGCCACCAAGAGGCCTATGGCAACTCTAAAGGAGTTACAGTGTTCCACGGCTGAGCTGGGAGACACTGTGCATATGGCAACAATAGCCCGGGTGCTTCACAAAACTGGCCTTTATGGGAGAGTGGCAAAAAGAAAGCCATTGTTGAAAAAAACTCGCATCAAATCTCGGCTAGAGTTTCCCAGAAGGCATGTGGGAGACTCTGAGACCAAGTGGAAGAAGATTCTATGGTCTGATGAGACCAAAATAGAGCTTTTTGGCCTCAACGCTAAGCGCTATGTTTGCCACTGATCAACACAAGAAAAGTCCATAATGTCAAAGTGAAAAATAAAATCTACAAATTGTTCTAAATTAATTACAAATATAAAACAGAAAATAATTGATTGCATAAGTATTCACCCCCTTTGCTATGACACACCTAAATAAGCTCTGGTGCAACCAGTTGTCTTTAGAAGTCACATAATTATTTGAATGGAGTCCACCTGTGTGCAATTAAGGTGTTTCACATGATTTCAGGTTAAATACACCTGTCTCTGGGAGGTCCCACAGTTGGTTAGTACATTTCCTAACAAAAACTACATCATGAAGATGAAGGAACATTCAAAGCAAATCCGGAATAAGGTTCTTCAAAAGCACCAATCAGGGGTAGGATATAAGAACATTTCCAAGGCATTGAATATCTCTCAGAGCACAGCAAAGTCCATTATTAAAAATTGGAGAGAATATGGCACAACTGTGAATCTGTCTAGAACAGGCCGTCCTCAAAAACGGAGTATCCGGGCGTATAGGGCACTAGTCAGGGAGGCCACCAAGAGGCCTATGGCAACTCTGAAGGAGTTACAGTGTTCCACGGCTGAGCTGGGAGACACTGTGCATATGGCAACAATAGCCCGGGTGCTTCACAAAACTGGCCTTTATGGGAGAGTGGCAAAAAGAAAGCCATTGTTGAAAAAAACTCGCATCAAATCTCGGCTAGAGTTTCCCAGAAGGCATGTGGGAGACTCTGAGACCAAGTGGAAGAAGATTCTATGGTCTGATGAGACCAAAATAGAGCTTTTTGGCCTCAACGCTAAGCGCTATGTTTGCCACTGATCAACACAAGAAAAGTCCATAATGTCAAAGTGAAAAATAAAATCTACAAATTGTTCTAAATTAATTACAAATATAAAACAGAAAATAATTGATTGCATAAGTATTCACCCCCTTTGCTATGACACACCTAAATAAGCTCTGGTGCAACCAATTGTCTTTAGAAGTCACATAATTAGTTGAGTGGAGTCCACCTGTGTGCAATTAAGGTGTTTCACATGATTTGAGGTAAATACACCTGTCTCTGGGAGGTCCCACAGTTGGTTAGTACATTTCCTAACAAAAACTACATCATGAAGATGAAGGAACATTCAAAGCAAATCCGGAATAAGGTTCTTCAAAAGCACCAATCAGGGGTAGGATATAAGAACATTTCCAAGGCATTGAATATCCTCTCAGAGCACAGTAAAGTCCATTATTAAGAAATGGAGAGAATATGGCACAACTGTGAATCTGTCTAGAACAGGCCGTCCTCAAAAACGGAGTATCCGGGCGTATAGGGCACTAGTCAGGGAGGCCACCAAGAGGCCTATTGCAACTCTGAAGGAGTTACAGTGTTCCACGGCTGAGCTGGGAGACACTGTGCATATGGCAACAATAGCCCGGGTGCTTCACAAAACTGGCCTTTATGGGAGAGTGGCAAAAAGAAAGCCATTGTTGAAAAATACTCGCATCAAATCTCGGCTAGAGTTTCCCAGAAGGCATGTGGGAGACTCTGAGACCAAGTGGAAGAAGATTCTATGGTCTGATGAGACCAAAATAGAGCTTTTTGGCCTCAACGCTAAGCGCTATGTTTGCCACTGATCAACACAAGAAAAGTCCATAATGTCAAAGTGAAAAATAAAATCTACAAATTGTTCTAAATTAATTACAAATATAAAACAGAAAATAATTGATTGCATAAGTATTCACCCCCTTTGCTATGACACACCTAAATAAGCTCTGGTGCAACCAGTTGTCTTTAGAAGTCACATAATTATTTGAATGGAGTCCACCTGTGTGCAATTAAGGTGTTTCACATGATTTCAGGTTAAATACACCTGTCTCTGGGAGGTCCCACAGTTGGTTAGTACATTTCCTAACAAAAACTACATCATGAAGATGAAGGAACATTCAAAGCAAATCCGGAATAAGGTTCTTCAAAAGCACCAATCAGGGGTAG
Source organism: Acipenser ruthenus (assembly GCF_902713425.1). Classification (NCBI taxonomy): domain Eukaryota; kingdom Metazoa; phylum Chordata; class Actinopteri; order Acipenseriformes; family Acipenseridae; genus Acipenser; species Acipenser ruthenus. The sequence goes on from NW_026707374.1 coordinate 159,515, forward strand.
GATATAAGAACATTTCCAAGGCATTGAATATCTCTCAGAGCACAGCAAAGTCCATTATTAAAAATTGGAGAGAATATGGCACAACTGTGAATCTGTCTAGAACAGGCCGTCCTCAAAAACGGAGTATCCGGGCGTATAGGGCACTAGTCAGGGAGGCCACCAAGAGGCCTATGGCAACTCTGAAGGAGTTACAGTGTTCCACGGCTGAGCTGGGAGACACTGTGCATATGGCAACAATAGCCCGGGTGCTTCACAAAACTGGCCTTTATGGGAGAGTGGCAAAAAGAAAGCCATTGTTGAAAAAAACTCGCATCAAATCTCGGCTAGAGTTTCCCAGAAGGCATGTGGGAGACTCTGAGACCAAGTGGAAGAAGATTCTATGGTCTGATGAGACCAAAATAGAGCTTTTTGGCCTCAACGCTAAGCGCTATGTTTGCCACTGATCAACACAAGAAAAGTCCATAATGTCAAAGTGAAAAATAAAATCTACAAATTGTTCTAAATTAATTACAAATATAAAACAGAAAATAATTGATTGCATAAGTATTCACCCCCTTTGCTATGACACACCTAAATAAGCTCTGGTGCAACCAATTGTCTTTAGAAGTCACATAATTAGTTGAGTGGAGTCCACCTGTGTGCAATTAAGGTGTTTCACATGATTTCAGGTTAAATACACCTGTCTCTGGGAGGTCCCACAGTTGGTTAGTACATTTCCTAACAAAAACTACATCATGAAGATGAAGGAACATTCAAAGCAAATCCGGAATAAGGTTCTTCAAAAGCACCAATCAGGGGTAGGATATAAGAACATTTCCAAGGCATTGAATATCCTCTCAGAGCACAGTAAAGTCCATTATTAAGAAATGGAGAGAATATGGCACAACTGTGAATCTGTCTAGAACAGGCCGTCCTCAAAAACGGAGTATCCGGGCGTATAGGGCACTAGTCAGGGAGGCCACCAAGAGGCCTATGGCAACTCTAAAGGAGTTACAGTGTTCCACGGCTGAGCTGGGAGACACTGTGCATATGGCAACAATAGCCCGGGTGCTTCACAAAACTGGCCTTTATGGGAGAGTGGCAAAAAGAAAGCCATTGTTGAAAAAAACTCGCATCAAATCTCGGCTAGAGTTTCCCAGAAGGCATGTGGGAGACTCTGAGACCAAGTGGAAGAAGATTCTATGGTCTGATGAGACCAAAATAGAGCTTTTTGGCCTCAACGCTAAGCGCTATGTTTGCCACTGATCAACACAAGAAAAGTCCATAATGTCAAAGTGAAAAATAAAATCTACAAATTGTTCTAAATTAATTACAAATATAAAACAGAAAATAATTGAATGCATAAGTATTCACCCCCTTTGCTATGACACACCTAAATAAGCTCTGGTGCAACCAATTGTCTTTAGAAGTCACATAATTAGTTGAATGGAGTCCACCTGTGTGCAATTGAGGTGTTTCACATGATTTCAGGTTAAATACACCTGTCTCTGGGAGGTCCCACAGTTGGTTAGTACATTTCCTAACAAAAACTACATGATGAAGATGAAGGAACATTCAAAGCAAATCCGGAATAAGGTTCTTCAAAAGCACCAATCAGGGGTAGGATATAAGAACATTTCCAAGGCATTGAATATCCTCTCAGAGCACAGTAAAGTCCAATATTAAGAAATGGAGAGAATATGGCACAACTGTGAATCTGTCTAGAACAGGCCGTCCTCAAAAACGGAGTATCCGGGCGTATAAGGCACTAGTCAGGGAGGCCACCAAGAGGCCTATGGCAACTCTAAAGGAGTTACAGTGTTCCACGGCTGAGCTGGGAGACACTGTGCATATGGCAACAATAGCCCGGGTGCTTCACAAAACTGGCCTTTATGGGAGAGTGGCAAAAAGAAAGCCATTGTTGAAAAGAACTCGCATCAAATCTCGGCTAGAGTTTCCCAGAAGGCATGTGGGAGACTCTGAGACCAAGTGGAAGAAGATTCTATGGTCTGATGAGACCAAAATAGAGCTTTTTGGCCTCAACACTAAGCGTTATGTTTGCCACTGATCAACACAAGAAAAGTCCATAATGTCAAAGTGAAAAATAAAATCTACAAATTGTTCTAAATTAATTACAAATATAAAACAGAAAATAATTGATTGCATAAGTATTCACCCCCTTTGCTATGACACACCTAAATAAGCTCTGGTGCAACCAGTTGTCTTTAGAAGTCACATAATTACATTAATGGAGTCCACCTGTGTGCAATTAAGGTGTTTCACATGATTTCAGGTTAAATACACCTGTCTCTGGGAGGTCCCACAGTTGGTTAGTACATTTCCTAACAAAAACTACATCATGAAGATGAAGGAACATTCAAAGCAAATCCGGAATAAGGTTCTTCAAAAGCACCAATCAGGGGTAGGATATAAGAACATTTCCAAGGCATTGAATATCCTCTCAGAGCACAGTAAAGTCCATTATTAAGAAATGGAGAGAATATGGCACAACTGTGAATCTGTCTAGAACAGGCCGTCCTCAAAAACGGAGTATCCGGGCGTATAGGGCACTAGTCAGGGAGGCCACCAAGAGGCCTATGGCAACTCTAAAGGAGTTACAGTGTTCCACGGCTGAGCTGGGAGACACTGTGCATATGGCAACAATAGCCCGGGTGCTTCACAAAACTGGCCTTTATGGGAGAGTGGCAAAAAGAAAGCCATTGTTGAAAAGAACTCGCATCAAATCTCGGCTAGAGTTTCCCAGAAGGCATGTGGGAGACTCTGAGACCAAGTGGAAGAAGATTCTATGGTCTGATGAGACCAAAATAGAGCTTTTTGGCCTCAACGCTAAGCGTTATGTTTGCCACTGATCAACACAAATAAAGTCCATAATGTCAAAGTGAAAAATAAAATCTACAAATTGTTCTAAATTAATTACAAATATAAAACAGAAAATAATTGATTGCATAAGTATTCACCCCCTTTGCTATGACACACCTAAATAAGCTCTGGTGCAACCAGTTGTCTTTAGAAGTCACATAATTAGTTGAATGGAGTCCACCTGTGTGCAATTAAGGTGTTTCACATGATTTCAGGTTAAATACACCTGTCTCTGGGAGGTCCCACAGTTGGTTAGTACATTTCCTAACAAAAACTACATCATGAAGATGAAGGAACATTCAAAGCAAATCCGGAATAAGGTTCTTCAAAAGCACCAATCAGGGGTAGGATATAAGAACATTTCCAAGGCATTGAATATCCTCTCAGAGCACAGTAAAGTCCATTATTAAGAAATGGAGAGAATATGGCACAACTGTGAATCTGTCTAGAACAGGCTGTCCTCAAAAACGGAGTATCCGGGCGAGAAGTGCACTAGTCAGGGAGGCCACCAAGAGGCCTATGGCAACTCTAAAGGAGTTACAGTGTTCCACGGCTGAGCTGGGAGACACTGTGCATATGGCAACAATAGCCCGGGTGCTTCACAAAACTGGCCTTTATGGGAGAGTGGCAAAAAGAAAGCCATTGTTGAAAAAAACTCGCATCAAATCTCGGCTAGAGTTTCCCAGAAGGCATGTGGGAGACTCTGAGACCAAGTGGAAGAAGATTCTATGGTCTGATGAGACCAAAATAGAGCTTTTTGGCCTCAACGCTAAGCGCTATGTTTGCCACTGATCAACACAAGAAAAGTCCATAATGTCAAAGTGAAAAATAAAATCTACAAATTGTTCTAAATTAATTACAAATATAAAACAGAAAATAATTGATTGCATAAGTATTCACCCCCTTTGCTATGACACACCAAAATAAGCTCTGGTGCAACCAATTGTCTTTAGAAGTCACATAATTAGTTGAATGGAGTCCACCTGTGTGCAATTAAGGTGTTTCACATGATTTCAGGTTAAATACACCTGTCTCTGGGAGGTCCCACAGTTGGTTAGTACATTTCCTAACAAAAACTACATCATGAAGATGAAGGAACATTCAAAGCAAATCCGAAATGAGGTTCTTCAAAAGCACCAATCAGGGGTAGGATATAAGAACATTTCCAAGGCATTGAATATCCTCTCAGAGCACAGTAAAGTCCATTATTAAGAAATGGAGAGAATATGGCACAACTGTGAATCTGTCTAGAACAGGCCGTCCTCAAAAACGGAGTATCCGGGCGTATAGGGCACTAGTCAGGGAGGCCACCAAGAGGCCTATGGCAACTCTAAAGGAGTTACAGTGTTCCACGGCTGAGCTGGGAGACACTGTGCATGTGGCAACAATAGCCCGGGTGCTTCACAAAACTGGCCTTTATGGGAGAGTGGCAAAAAGAAAGCCATTGCTGAAAAAAACTCGCATCAAATCTCAGCTAGAGTTTCCCAGAAGGCATGTGGGAGACTCTGAGACCAAGTGGAAGAAGATTCTATGGTCTGATGAGACCAAAATAGAGCTTTTTGGCCTCAACGCTAAGCGCTATGTTTGCCACTGATCAACACAAGAAAAGTCCATAATGTCAAAGTGAAAAATAAAATCTACAAATTGTTCTAAATTAATTACAAATATAAAACAGAAAATAATTGATTGCATAAGTATTCACCCCCTTTGCTATGACACACCAAAATAAGCTCTGGTGCAACCAATTGTCTTTAGAAGTCACATAATTAGTTGAATGGAGTCCACCTGTGTGCAATTAAGGTGTTTCACATGATTTCAGGTTAAATACACCTGTCTCTGGGAGGTCCCACAGTTGGTTAGTACATTTCCTAACAAAAACTACATCATGAAGATGAAGGAACATTCAAAGCAAATCCGAAATGAGGTTCTTCAAAAGCACCAATCAGGGGTAGGATATAAGAACATTTCCAAGGCATTGAATATCCTCTCAGAGCACAGTAAAGTCCATTATTAAGAAATGGAGAGAATATGGCACAACTGTGAATCTGTCTAGAACAGGCCGTCCTCAAAAACGGAGTATCCGGGCGTATAGGGCACTAGTCAGGGAGGCCACCAAGAGGCCTATGGCAACTCTAAAGGAGTTACAGTGTTCCACGGCTGAGCTGGGAGACACTGTGCATGTGGCAACAATAGCCCGGGTGCTTCACAAAACTGGCCTTTATGGGAGAGTGGCAAAAAGAAAGCCATTGCTGAAAAAAACTCGCATCAAATCTCAGCTAGAGTTTCCCAGAAGGCATGTGGGAGACTCTGAGACCAAGTGGAAGAAGATTCTATGGTCTGATGAGACCAAAATAGAGCTTTTTGGCCTCAACGCTAAGCGCTATGTTTGCCACTGATCAACACAAGAAAAGTCCATAATGTCAAAGTGAAAAATAAAATCTACAAATTGTTCTAAATTAATTACAAATATAAAACAGAAAATAATTGATTGCATAAGTATTCACCCCCTTTGCTATGACACACCTAAATAAGCTCTGGTGCAACCAATTGTCTTTAGAAGTCACATAATTAGTTGAATGGAGTCCACCTGTGTGCAATTAAGGTGTTTCACATGATTTCAGGTTAAATACACCTGTCTCTGGGAGGTCCCACAGTTGGTTAGTACATTTCCTAACAAAAACTACATGATGAAGATGAAGGAACATTCAAAGCAAATCCGGAATAAGGTTCTTCAAAAGCACCAATCAGGGGTAGGATATAAGAACATTTCCAAGGCATTGAATATCCTCTCAGAGCACAGTAAAGTCCATTATTAAGAAATGGAGAGAATATGGCACAACTGTGAATCTGTCTAGAACAGGCCGTCCTCAAAAACAGAGTATCCGGGCGTATAGGGCACTAGTCAGGGAGGCCACCAAGAGGCCTATGGCAACTCTAAAGGAGTTACAGTGTTCCACGGCTGAGCTGGGAGACACTGTGCATATGGCAACAATAGCCCGGGTGCTTCACAAAACTGGCCTTTATGGGAGAGTGGCAAAAAGAAAGCCATTCTTGAAAAAAAACTCGCATCAAATCTCGGCTAGAGTTTCCCAGAAGGCATGTGGGAGACTCTGAGACCAAGTGGAAGAAGATTCTATGGTCTGATGAGACCAAAATAGAGCTTTTTGGCCTCAACGCTAAGCGCTATGTTTGCCACTGATCAACACAAGAAAAGTCCATAATGTCAAAGTAAAAAATAAAATCTACAAATTGTTCTAAATTAATTACAAATATAAAACAGAAAATAATTGATTGCATAAGTATTCACCCCCTTTGCTATGACACACCTAAATAAGCTCTGGTGCAACCAATTGTCTTTAGAAGTCACATAATTAGTTGAATGGAGTCCACCTGTGTGCAATTAAGGTGTTTCACATGATTTCAGGTTAAATACACCTGTCTCTGGGAGGTCCCACAGTTGGTTAGTACATTTCCTAACAAAAACTACATCATGAAGATGAAGGAACATTCAAAGCAAATCCGGAATAAGGTTCTTCAAAAGCACCAATCAGGGGTAGGACATAAGAACATTTCCAAGGCATTGAATATCCTCTCAGAGCACAGTAAAGTCCATTATTAAGAAATGGAGAGAATATGGCACAACTGTGAATCTGTCTAGAACAGGCCGTCCTCAAAAACGGAGTATCCGGGCGTATAGGGCATTAGTCAGGGAGGCCACCAAGAGGCCTATGGCAACTCTAAAGGAGTTACAGTGTTCCACGGCTGAGCTGGGAGACACTGTGCATGTGGCAACAATAGCCCGGGTGCTTCACAAAACTGGCCTTTATGGGAGAGTGGCAAAAAGAAAGCCATTGCTGAAAAAAACTCGCATCAAATCTCAGCTAGAGTTTCCCAGAAGGCATGTGGGAGACTCTGAGACCAAGTGGAAGAAGATTCTATGGTCTGATGAGACCAAAATAGAGCTTTTTGGCCTCAACGCTAAGCGCTATGTTTGCCACTGATCAACACAAGAAAAGTCCATAATGTCAAAGTGAAAAATAAAATCTACAAATTGTTCTAAATTAATTACAAATATAAAACAGAAAATAATTGATTGCATAAGTATTCACCCCCTTTGCTATGACACACCTAAATAAGCTCTGGTGCAACCAATTGTCTTTAGAAGTCACATAATTAGTTGAATGGAGTCCACCTGTGTGTAATTAAGGTGTTTCACATGATTTCAGGTTAAATACACCTGTCTCTGGGAGGTCCCACAGTTGGTTAGTACATTTCCTAACAAAAACTACATGATGAAGATGAAGGAACATTCAAAGCAAATCCGGAATAAGGTTCTTCAAAAGCACCAATCAGGGGTAGGATATAAGAACATTTCCAAGGCATTGAATATCCTCTCAGAGCACAGTAAAGTCCATTATTAAGAAATGGAGAGAATATGGCACAACTGTGAATCTGTCTAGAACAGGCCGTCCTCAAAAACGGAGTATCCGGGCGTATAGGGCACTAGTCAGGGAGGCCACCAAGAGGCCTATGGCAACTCTAAAGGAGTTACAGTGTTCCACGGCTGAGCTGGGAGACACTGTGCATATGGCAACAATAGCCCGGGTGCTTCACAAAACTGGCCTTTATGGGAGAGTGGCAAAAAGAAAGCCATTGTTGAAAAAAACTCGCATCAAATCTCGGCTAGAGTTTCCCAGAAGGCATGTGGGAGACTCTGAGACCAAGTGGAAAAAGATTCTATGGTCTGATGAGACCAAAATAGAGCTTTTTGGCCTCAACGCTAAGCGCTATGTTTGCCACTGATCAACACAAGAAAAGTCCATAATGTCAAAGTGAAAAATAAAATCTACAAATTGTTCTAAATTAATTACAAATATAAAACAGAAAATAATTGATTGCATAAGTATTCACCCCCTTTGCTATGACACACCTAAATAAGCTCTGGTGCAACCAATTGTCTTTAGAAGTCACATAATTAGTTGGATGGAGTCCACCTGTGTGCAATTAAGGTGTTTCACATGATTTCAGGTTAAATACACCTGTCTCTGGGAGGTCCCACAGTTGGTTAGTACATTTCCTAACAAAAACTACATCATGAAGATGAAGGAACATTCAAAGCAAATCCGGAATAAGGTTCTTCAAAAGCACCAATCAGGGGTAGGATATAAGAACATTTCCAAGGCATTGAATATCCTCTCAGAGCACAGTAAAGTCCATTATTAAGAAATGGAGAGAATATGGCACAACTGTTAATCTGTCTAGAACAGGCCGCCCTCAAAAACGGAGTATCCAGGCGTATAGGGAACTAGTCAGGGAGGCCACCAAGAGGCCTATGGCAACTCTAAAGGAGATACAGTGTTCCACGGCTGAGCTGGGAGACACTGTACATATGGCAACAATAGCCCGGGTGCTTCACAAAACTGGCCTTTATGGGAGAGTGGCAAAAAGAAAGCTATTGTTGAAAAAAACTCGCATCAAATCTCGGCTAGAGTTTCCCAGAAGGCATGTGGGAGACTCTGAGACCAAGTGGAAGAAGATTCTATGGTCTGATGAGACCAAAATAGAGCTTTTTGGCCTCAACGCTAAGCGCTGTTTGCCACTGATCAACACAAGAAAAGTCCATAATGTCAAAGTGAAAAATAAAATCTACAAATTGTTCTAAATTAATTACAAATATAAAACAGAAAATAATTGATTGCATAAGTATTCACCCCCTTTGCTATGACACACCAAAATAAGCTCTGGTGCAACCAATTGTCTTTAGAAGTCACATAATTAGTTGAATGGAGTCCACCTGTGTGCAATTAAGGTGTTTCACATGATTTCAGGTTAAATACACCTGTCTCTGGGAGGTCCCACAGTTGGTTAGTACATTTCCTAACAAAAACTACATCATGAAGATGAAGGAACATTCAAAGCAAATCCGGAATAATGTTCTTCAAAAGCACCAATCAGGGGTAGGATATAAGAACATTTCCAAGGCATTGAATATCCTCTCAGAGCACAGTAAAGTCCATTATTAAGAAATGGAGAGAATATGGCACAACTGTGAATCTGTCTAGAACAGGCCGTCCTCAAAAACGGAGTATCCGGGCATATAGGGCACTAGTCAGGGAGGCCACCAAGAGGCCTATGGCAACTCTAAAGGAGTTACAGTGTTCCACGGCTGAGCTGGGAGACACTGTACATATGGCAACAATAGCCCGGGTGCTTCACAAAACTGGCCTTTATGGGAGAGTGGCAAAAAGAAAGCCATTGTTGAAAAAAACTCGCATCAAATCTCGGCTAGAGTTTCCCAGAAGGCATGTGGGAGACTCTGAGACCAAGTGGAAGAAGATTCTATGGTCTGATGAGACCAAAATAGAGCTTTTTGGCCTCAACGCTAAGCGCTATGTTTGCCACTGATCAACACAAGAAAAGTCCATAATGTCAAAGTGAAAAATAAAATCTACAAATTGTTCTAAATTAATTACAAATATAAAACAGAAAATAATTGATTGCATAAGTATTCACCCCCTTTGCTATGACACACCAAAATAAGCTCTGGTGCAACCAGTTGTCTTTAGAAGTCACATAATTAGTTGAATGGAGTCCTCCTGTGTGCAATTAAGGTGTTTCACATGATTTCAGGTTAAATACACCTGTCTCTGGGAGGTCCCACAGTTGGTTAGTACATTTCCTAACAAAAACTACATCATGAAGATGAAGGAACATTCAAAGCAAATCCGGAATAAGGTTCTTCAAAAGCACCAATCAGGGGTAGGATATAAGAACATTTCCAAGGCATTGAATATCCTCTCAGAGCACAGTAAAGTCCATTATTAAGAAATGGAGAGAATATGGCACAACTGTGAATCTGTCTAGAACAGGCCGTCCTCAAAAACGGAGTATCCGGGCGTATAGGGCACTAGTCAGGGAGGCCACCAAGAGGCCTATGGCAACTCTAAAGGAGTTACAGTGTTCCACGGCTGAGCTGGGAGACACTGTGCATATGGCAACAATAGCCCGGGTGCTTCACAAAACTGGCCTTTATGGGAGAGTGGCAAAAAGAAAGCCATTGTTGAAAAAAACTCGCATCAAATCTCGGCTAGAGTTTCCCAGAAGGCATGTGGGAGACTCTGAGACCAAGTGGAAGAAGATTCTATGGTCTGATGAGACCAAAATAGAGCTTTTTGGCCTCAACTCTAAGCGCTATGTTTGCCACTGATCAACACAAGAAAAGTCCATAATGTCAAAGTGAAAAATAAAATCTACAAATTGTTCTAAATTAATTACAAATCTAAAACAGAAAATAATTGATTGCATAAGTATTCACCCCCTTTGCTATGACACACCTAAAGAAGCTCTGGTGCATCCAATTGTCTGTAGAAGTCACATAATTAGTTGAATGGAGTCCACCTGTGTGCAATTAAGGTGTTTCACATGATTTCAGGTTAAATACACCTGTCTCTGGGAGGTCCCACAGTTGGTTAGTACATTTCCTAACAAAAACTACATCATGAAGATGAAGGAACATTCAAAGCAAATCCGGAATAAGGTTCTTCAAAAGCACCAATCAGGGGTAGGATATAAGAACATTTCCAAGGCATTGAATATCCTCTCAGAGCACAGTAAAGTCCATTATTAAGAAATGGAGAGAATATGGCACAACTGTGAATCTGTCTAGAACAGGCCGTCCTCAAAAACGTAGTATCCGGGCGTATAGGGCACTAGTCAGGGAGGCCACCAAGAGGCCTATGGCAACTCTAAAGGAGTTACAGTGTTCCACGGCTGAGCTGGGAGACACTGTGCATACGCCAACAATAGCCCGGGTGCTTCACAAAACTGGCCTTTATGGGAGAGTGGCAAAAAGAAAAAAACTTGCATCATATCTCGGCTAGAGTTTCCCAGAAGGCATGTGGGAGACTCTGAGACCAAGTGGAAGAAGATTCTATGGTCTGATGAGACCAGAATAGAGCTTTTTGGCCTCAACGCTAAGCGCTATGTTTGGCGTAAGCCTAACACCGCACATCATCCTGAGAACACCATCGCTACCGTGAAGCATGGTGGTGGCAGCATCATGCTATGGGGATGCTTCTCTGCGTCAGGGCCTGGAAAGCTTGTGAAGATAGAGGGCAAAATGGATGCGGCAAAGTACAGAGAAATCCTGAAGGAAAACCTGCTGAAGTCTGCAAGAGACCTGGGACTTGGGAGAAGATTCATCTTCCAGCAGGACAATGACCCCAAACATACAGCCAAAGCCACACTGGAGTGGCTTAAAAACAAAAAGGTCAATGTCCTGGAGTGGCCCAGTCAAAGCCCGGACCTCAATCTAATTGAGAATATGTGGAAAGAGTAGAAAATTGCTGTTCACCAAAGGTCCCCATCCAACTTGACGGAGCTTGAGCAATTTTGCAAAGAAGAATGGGCAAAAATTGCAGTGTCCAGATGTGCAAAGCTGGTAGAGTCTTATCCAAATAGACTCATGGCTGTAATTGCTGCCAAAGGTGCCTGATTCCAACCATCAGATGGTGCAAGGGAGAACCGACCTTTGGTAAGTATACTAACTAGGCTACATGGCCCAAAAGTTTTAAGAATAGGGTCCTATATTTCAAACTACATTTATGTAGTAATAATATTCAAATAATGGGCTCTATTTACTAAAGTGTTTTAAGGAATGCTTCAGTATCAATACACATGTTTGGAGTTTAAATAATGCTTTAAAAATCTGAATAAGACCTAAAACAAAGTAGTCTCAATGGCTTTTATTACTTTAAACATTATTAAGTCAAAAAGGATTTAAAGTAATAGTCCTTAACAAAACATTCGAACATCAGAACACTCCTTAAAGATTAGTAAATAGGGACAATAATTCCAAATAGAGCTTCTAAAGCCTTCATACCTGACCATAAGTTTAAGTATAAAATAGACACCTACCACAGCCTGGCAACCTCAGTAAAACTGCATGCCTTTTCATGCGTTATTGCTTGCTTATACAAGCTTTTACAGAATTAAAATGTGATTGTTCTTACCAATAATCGCATCCACAATATCTGGATTAAGGGGTTGTTTTGCTTGTGAATCCTTATGTGCATTGGATTTGAATCCAGTCAGGGATTTATTGGCAAGTTCTTCAGCAGTGTGAAATACCCGTAATAGGTCTGCAGTTAGCTTCATTGTGTCTTTGTGACAACACATCTGTAGCTTCCTTTTTGATACTGACGCTTTTTCAGTCCGTTGTACCTTCTAAAATCATAAACAAAGGTGTGGGTAAGTGAAATAGTTATATAATATATACATATATCAAACTGCATGAAAATACCTCCTTTTTATCACTTTTACGCCATGGATACTGTGTACTTCAGTATTTTTGGAGACAAACCTCTCCATATAGTAACACCCTCTTGTTCGGGTTATACCTTAGTATTATGCTCCCTCGCCTTTGGTTCAGGGCATTACTAAGCCTGCAGACGGTCATCGGGTAGTAACCTAAATAACACAATTTTCCTACCTCATCTCTCTTTTCCCCCATTGTTGTATATTGGTGTTGGCATAGTTGGTGGTGGACAAATCCATTTTCAGTAATTCCACTCGTTCCAGTATATCTGGGAGTTCTAAAGTATATGTTGAAATGTTAGCTGTCTTTTGCTGTTTATTATTTTTATATTTTATTTTATTATTTGTAGTATTTATGACTAAATGCGTTATATTATATAGTTATGATTAGATTAGTCTGCACTTCACATTCTTAAAAATAAATATTAGGCCACATTAAAGTATTTCTATCATTGTCATGATAGTTGTTTTGGTCCCGGCATTTATCCCGCTTACACTTGGAAGGGGTTTCCTCCTTTTCATAATTAAGTATACACTTTGCTTTTTGTGAAACAGTCTGCCAGTCCCCTAAAAAATAGTTCATATTTAATCATATTTATACTGTGCCTACACTGGTTAAAATTCAACAGTGGGTCTTTATACACCTTGTAACGGAAACATGGTACCCCATAATGTTCTCGTACTAAGGTGAAAATAGCCTTGATTTGTATGTTACTATAGATATCAATAGTAATACGAAAATACCATACAAAGTAGTAATAACAGCTTTTAAAGTGAAGGTAGTGTTCTGAGAGAATTAGGTATAATTTTACCTCAGTAACTTAGAGTAAGAGTTATGATTATACAGCAGTATTGATTGTATGTTCACTGTTTAGTATGTAGGCTAGTTCATTAAAACAAAAAAAGTAAATGTCACAATATATATACAGTGCCTTGCATAAGTATTCACCCCCCTTGGACTTTTCCACATTTTGTAGTGTTACAACCTGGAATTAAAATGTATTTAATTGGGATTTTTACCATTTGATTTACACAACATACTTAACACTTTGAAGGTGCAAAATATTTTTTATTGTGACACATTTTTTGTTTTGTTTAATTAAACAAAAAAAAAGACATTTGTTGGTTGCATAAGTATTCACCCCCCTGAGTCAATACTTGGTAGAAGCACCTTTGGCTTTGGGTAAGTCTCTACCAGCTTTGCACATCTGAATCCTGCAAATTTTGCCCATTCTTCTTGGCAAAATTGCTCAAGCTCTGTCAAGTTGGATGGGGACCGTTGGTGAACAGCAATTTTCAAGTCTTGCCACAGATTCTCAATCGGATTGATGTCTGGGCTTTGACTGGGCCATTCTAAGACATTCAGGTTCTTGTTTTTAAACCACTCCAGTGTAGCTTTGGCTGTGTGTTTAGGGTCATTGTCCTGCTGGAAGGTGAACCTTCCCAGTCACTGGTCCTCTTGCAGACTGAAACAGGTTTTCCTCTAGAATTTCCCTGTATTTGGCTCCATCCATCTTGCCCTCAGTCCTGACCAGTTTCCCAGTCCCTGCCGATGAAAAGCATCCCCATAACATGTTATAACATGCTGCCACCACCATGCTTCACCGTGGGGATGGTGTTCTCAGGGTGATGAGCAGTGTTGGCTTTGCGCCACACATAGCGTTTTGCGCTAAGGCCAAAAAGTTCAATTTTGGTCTCATTAGACCAGAGAACCCTTTTCCACATGTTTGCTGTGTCTCCCACATGCCTTTTGGCAAAATCCAAACAGGATTTGATATGGGTTTTTTTCAGAAATGGCTTTCTTCTCGCCACTCTTCCATAAAGCCCAGCTTTGTGGAGCGCCCGGGTTATAGTTGTCCCATGGACGGTTTCTCCCATCTCAGCTGTGGATCTCTCCAGCTCCTTCAGAGTTACCATTGACCTCTTGGTTGCTTCTCTGACTTATGCCCTCCTTACCTGGTCACTGAATTTTGGTGGACGGCCTTCTCTAAGCAGAGTCGCGGTTGTGCCATATTCTTTCCATTTCTTAATAATGGATTTAACGGTGCTCCGGGGGATGTTCAAAGTTTGGGATATTTTTTTATAACCCAACCCTGATTGGTGCTTCTCCAGAACTTTATCCCAGAATTGTTTAGATAGCTCCTTGGTCTTCATGATGCTGTTTGTTTTGATATGCTCTTTAACAAACTGTGGCCTTCCAGAAACAGGTGTATTTAATCTGAGGTCATGTGACACTTTAATTGCACACAGGTGGACTCCATTCAACTAATTATGTGACTTCTGAAGGCAATTGGTTGCACCAGAGCTTATTTAGGGGTGTCACAGCAAAGGGGGTGAATACTTATGCAATCAAGACAGTTTTTTATTTGTAAATAATTTTGAAAAATATGTAGATTTTTTTTCCCCACTTTGACATTATGGACTATTTTGTGTAGATCAGTCACAAAAAATCCTAATTAAATCCATTTTAATTCCAGGTTGTAATATTACAAAATGTGGAAAAGTCCAAGGGGGGTGAATACTTATGCAAGGCACTGTATATATATATATATATATATATATATACTGTTTACTGTAAGCAAGGGTGTCCATCCCATACCTTCAGTTTCCTCAGCATTATTTAATCTTTTTAGTTGATTGACAAATTGATATAGAGCATTACACTTTGTCTTACCTATTGCCAGTACATAAGATGGACAGGTTAACCATTTTGGATTTTTCTTTTGAAGGTCCCCTTTTCCACTAGGTTTAAGTCCACCATCTCATAAACATTTTTGGTTTCAATTACATTATTTTTGTAACTACGTTCATCAAATTCTACAATCCACTCTTTCTTGCCAATTTCTATCGCATTCTCTTCAAAAAAAATCAAACAATGCAAATGACATTTTCTCCATCTCTTTACTGCTCCATGAAGTGGTATGTAATACTGTGGGAGCCACCTGTCAAACACAAACGGTCACTTTGCTGGTCTCGTGCAGGTACATTTGAAAAGTAGGGCGCGCGCCATGCAGGCAGTCAGCAGCACTTCTCTCTTTTGTTGACAGTTTACTCTCCGATAAGGTGACTTTTATTGAAATGGAGAGGGTGTCATAAACGTTTCTTACATCATGAAGCAGAAGAAGATATGCCTCGTATGACAAAAGTAAGGAGAGGGATAGAAATAAATGAATGTACTTATAGCCAGCCTGGCTGCTCAACGGAAAATGAGGAGGAACCAACTGAGACTTCCCTTAACACTGTCCTAACACCTGATCAAGTTTTCTTCCTCGGTGATGAAACAGGACTTCTTGAAAACCACGAGGAGAACTGTCCTGCCGAAAAATATAGGTTTTGGATATAATGTTACCGAGGGATAATTCTACTCTTATATTCGTTATTTGAAAGGAAGTGTAAAGGCAATTCGATATCCCATACATTGAGTTATATTATAGGACACTTAAAAAAAAAATGTGCTTCAGATGTTTACTTTATTTATGTATGGGTGAATCGGCTTTACAGAAGAGTGTAATTCAGTTTCCCTGGATCTCGCTCAGCTATTTCATAGCTCCAATACAAAATCACAAGGGAATGCCATTTAACCCTACGAGAGTATTAATTCTAAGGAGTAAATTAAAGCATGTCTTAATGATCCGGTTTTATAGATAAAAACTGTACATTTCAAATGGTTTTCGTGGTAGAAATATGTTTTAATATAACTCGCCCTGCGGCCTCGAACACCAGTTGCATGAGGATTCCCCTGAGATCAATGTGGCTATAAGCAATTATACTACTTTGAACTTGAAGTAGGCTGCTACATTGTAGACCTCTAACCAAAATAAACAAAGTTACAACTGTGTTGATATGAGGGAAGGGTATACGTCTGACTGTAGTTTGAACCACCCAAAAAATAGATTGCAAAAATGAGAATTCTGAATTTAAATAAATGTAAAATCTACTTTATTATACACTAAATTATTACTGTTTTACAGCTGTCCGATGAAGAGGTTTCCAATTCAGGTGAAGATGAAACGGAGTTTAATAGGGCTTCCTGCCTCTCCACCCAGTGTGAATTTGAAGTGGACTGTCAAAATGTAAGTAAAATTATATTAAGAAAAATACCTACAGACGTGCTCAAATTTGGTACCCCTCCACAAAAAACGAAGAATGCACAATTTTCTCTGAAATAACTTGAAACTGACAAAAGTAATTGGCATCCGCCATTGTTTATTCCATATTTAATAGAAATCAGACTTTGCTTTTGATTTTTTATTCAACATAATATTGTAAATAAGAAAACAAATGAAAATGGCATGGACAAAAATGATGGGACCGCTAACCTAGTATTTTGTTGCACAACCTTTAGAGGAAATCACTGCAATCAAACGTTTTCTGTAGCTCTCAATGAGACTTCTGCACCTGTTAACAGGTAGTTTGGCCCACTCTTCCTGAGCAAACTGCTCCAGCTGTCTCAGGTTTGATGGGTGCCTTCTCCAGACTGCAAGTTTCAGCTCTTTCCATAGATGTTCGATAGGATTCAGATCAGGACTCATAGATGGCCACTTCAGAATAGTCCAATGTTTTGTTCTTATCCATTCTTGGGTGCTTTTAGCTGTGTGTTTTGGGTCATTATCCTGTTGGAGGACCCATGACCTGCGACTGAGACAGAGCTTTCTGACACTGGGCAGTACGTTTCGCTCCAGAATGCCTTGATAGTCTTGAGATTTCATTGTGCCCTGCACAGATTCAAGGCAACCTGTGCCAGGCGCAGCAAAGCAGCCCCAAAACATAACCGAGCCTCCTCCATGTTTCACTGTAGGTATGGTGTTCTTTTCTTTGAAAGCTTCATTTTTTCATCTGTGAACACAGAGCTGATGTGACTTGCCAAAAAGCTCCAGTTTTGACTCATCTGTCCAAAGGACATTCTCCCAGAAGGATTGTGGCTTGTCAATATGCATTTTAGCAAATTCCAGTCTGGCTTTTTTATGTTTTTCTTTCAAAAGTGGAGTCCTCCTGGGTCTTCTTCCATGGAGCCCACTTTCGCTCAAAAAGCGACGGATGGTGCGATCAGAAACTGACGTACCTTCACCTTGGAGTTCAGCTTGTATCTCTTTGGCAGTTATCCTTGGTTCTTTTTCTACCATTCGCACTATCCTTCTGTTCACTCTGGGGTCGATTTTCCTCTTGCGGCTGCGCCCAGGGAGGTTGGCTACAGTTCCATGGACCTTAAACTTCTTAATAATATTTGCAACTGTTGTCACAGGAACATCAAGCTGCTTGGAGATGGTCTTGTAGCCTTTACCTTTACCATGCTCGTCTATTATTTTCTTTCTGATCTCCTCAGACAACTCTCTCCTTTGCTTTCTCTGGTCCATGTTCAGTGTGGTGCACACAATGGTACCAAACAGCACAGTGACTACTTTTAAATAGGCTGAATGACTGATTACAAGATTGGAGACATGTGTGATACTAATTAAGGAAACTAATTAGTTTGAAATATCTCTATAATCCAATTATTTATTATCTTTTCTAAGGGGTACCAACAAATGTGTCCAGGCCATTTTAGAATATCTTTGTAGAATAAGCAATAATTCATCTCTTTTCACAGCTTCTTTGCTTTATTCTATGACATACCAAAGGCATGCAAGTATACATGATAAAATAGCTTTTAATTTCATCACTTTTCAGGAGGAATGAAGCATTATTTCAATGAGCTGTAAGGGTACCAACAAATTTGAGCACGTCTGTATATAATCTTTTAAATGTTATATAATCTTACCGTGTATACTGTATGCTTAACATCCAATCCCATAACATGTAATGACAATTATATGCACAACTGCATTACATTTACTTAATTTACATTTATTTAGAACTAACGAGTGTATATAGTTTGCTTTGACCAATTTCACAACCAATTTGCTAACAGCCTAGGCTTACAGCTCTGTCTATCCCTTGACACATTACATTGTTAAATTATTTTGCATAAATGAATGCGAGTACTTTATGTAAGCAATTTAAAATAGTTCATAAGCACAATAACACACATACAGAGACCACCGATGCCTTGGGTACATTATTTTAAAATGAACATGCAAGACCTAAGATGGCATTGCTTGTAGTGTTCAAGTATAATATTGTAGCGTTGAGCATGCTATGGGCAATGTTCTGCGGCGGTGACGGTGGAAAATAAAAGATCAGACCAGGCAGTGAGGTTAAAATGGAATAGCTCTTAACTTGAACCACACTAAATAGGGATACGTCTCCAATTCCCTATAACAGTCGTACTTGGAGTTTGAAGATTATTAATTATTACGGTTTACTGCAGCGGCGTTCGATCGATTTCTGTTCGATCGATCCCAAAACCCCACGTGAAGCTGCAACTTAACTAGCGGTCTTGAAGTGCATCATATGGTGGTTTCTTAAGAGCGTAGGCAGGTTTGAAACACATGAATTATTTAGCAAAATCAAGTGTGCAGATATATTTTTCGTTTGGTGAACTATTATGTTTTTGGTTTCTATGGTGTCACAATGCATTACCCAAACATTTCACGATTCCCTCAGACCGCTCGTGAACTCAAGTAGAAGTTCAAGAGCTAGTAGTTTCAATGATGTTTGGGAAACACTTACCTAAACGATGGTCTTACTACATTGGTTTGGTAAAGTAGCTATTGAGAAAAGCGAACCCGACTCAGAACACAGAACAGAACAGAACACAAACAGCGCACTCACGTCAACACTTGCAGACTGCACAGAAACAGCAGGCAAGATAACAGCGGGGAGAGAGAGACACACACAAAATACAATACAACCCTGGCGCCCACAACACTTAACACAGTACACACTGGACAAAAATTGTTTTCAAATTCCCCTGTCTAAATACACCCCCACAGTCCATCCATTCGCACCACCGCTACAGTATCTTACACTTTTGCAAATCCAGAATTAAACCATTTTTACGAATTTTATGAATTGTGATATATCCTGTTGTGTTTGTTTAAAGTTATGCATTCCAGATAACGTTTCTGATCAATGATAATACCATTTAAGATTTCCTGTAGGTTCTACTCTTCCTAACTGTATTTCCTCTCTTCTGTAGGATGAGTTTGACAATCACCCACTATATCCAGGAGCACCGCTCAGTAAAAATGAAAGTGACCTTTGCATTGAAACATCGACTGACAGATTCTGCTTTGGATAATCTTCTTGAACTTATGTCATGTCATGTTAAAGACTTTCCTAAAACAACCAAATACTATCTGTACAAAAAGTTCAATTGTGCAGACTTGTCATCTATGGTGCTGCATTTTTTTTGTAAAATATGCCAATCATACATCTGCCCTGAGAATGATAATGTAGATTCCTGTCCAGAATGTGGTGAGGGGTTTAATAAAGAATTAAACAAAAAGGCTGGTCACTTTTTCATCCAGCTCCCATTGAAAAAGCAGGAACTGCTTGAAAAAGAAGCCGTTTTAGATTCCATCCAGAAAAATGTCCACACTAGAAGCAGAGAGATAGGTGATGTCACATCTGGGAAACTGTACCAAAAAGTAAGGAATTCCACACAGTTTGGTCAGAATGGCATTTCTCTTCAGTGGAACAGTGATGGTGTTTAAGTATTTAAATCATCCAGAAGCAGTTTCTGGCCTATTCAGGTAATGGTGAATGAACTCCCATACAAGTTAAGAATCAACAATGTTCTGTTGTCATGTCTGTGGTTTGGCCCAGGAAAGCCCAGGATGGATAGCTACTTGAGTGTTTTTGTTAAAGAGTTAACTGATTTGCACAAAACAGGTGTAACAGTAATAATTCCAGGAGAAGGTCAGAAGGTTGTTAAAATACATACTTTAATTTGTTCAGCAGATTCGGTGGCTAGACCAGCCCTTCGTAACACAACCCTGTTTAATGGCAAGTATGGTTGTGACTTTTGTCTGCATCCTGGTCAGCATGTTCACAAGGGAAGAGAATTCACTAGAGTACACCCCATTAAAGAAAAAGATCCACCTATAAGAACTCATGAACAGCACAAAGCAGATGCAATTGCTGCTTCTGAAAGTGGAAACCCAGTGAATGGTGTTAAAGGCTCTTCCCCGTTGTTGTTTTTACCTGTTTTGAATATGTCACGGTCTTTTGTATCTGAATACATGCACTGTGTTCTTCTTGGTGTAGTAAGGGGGATTTTACCTTTGAGATACATTCAACATTGGTTTTACTTGGTCTATTCAGTGAATAATCTTTTGACAGACTCAATTACTAGAGAAACTCTTAGAAAAGTAAGTGTGGTTCTTAAGGAGTTTGTAAACCAAACTGAGACTCTGTGTGGTAAAAGTCACTTGACCTTTAATGTCCATCTACTTCTGCATTTACCTAGAGGTGTTAGTGACTGGGGAGCTCTTTGGGCAACCTCTGCTTTCCCTTATGAAGGGTACAACAGGGTATTAAAAAGCCTTTTCTAGGGTACACAGAGCGTATCAAAACAAGTGTGTGAAATGTATACTGTGATAAAAAAGGTAAAAAAGCTACAAGCATACAAAGTGCCAGTGAACCTGTACATATTTTCTTAAAAAAACTTATTGGATCAACAAGAATTTCTACTTGGTCATCAAGTTAAAAAAGAAGTACTTGTGTATGACAGGTTTATTTACAATCATGTTTTGTATCGCACTAAAAACTATAACCATGTAATGAAAAGGTCTAACTTTACAGCTGAATTGCAAAATAGTCATGTTGTTGAACTAACCTCTCTTCTGCTAGTAAAGTGCAGAGATGGGCCATGCTCTGTTCATGGGAGAGAGATAGCTATATTGACTGTGAAGAAACTGGAAAAAAATTGCAGATTTTATATACAGTAGAGAGTTTAGCATATCCTCAAACTTTCTCATTGAAATTCACAAGAATGATAAAACAGAGGCTGTGTTTTTGGACCATTTGGAAAGGAAATGTGTTAGGATGTCAATTGATGAGAAGAGTTCTGTGAATTTCATGCCAAATGAAGTTGAAAGGGATTAGGTGTTTCATACTTTAAAATGAGCGTTTCAACAATTCTTCACAAATTAATCAATGTTAACCATGTTTTCATCAGAATGTACAAAACAATTTTCATACGAAATTATTATTACTAAATTATTAAAGAGTAAATAGATTCAAATTCCATTTTAATGTTGTTTTTTGTTTTACTTATTCCTAATCTTGTTATGAGGTTGGCAATCATTCGGAGTTCTTTGCTGCAATATTAAGTTTTATCATTTTTCTCCTATAGTTTTCTCTAAGTAGCTTTGAGCTAAATTACTGCTCTAGACTGCTAAGTGACTGTCCATTTTTTTATTTTCTGATTCCAAAAGTTCATATGATGCTTGCTATGACCTTTCAACTCTGTTGGCAGCATTACAGGACCTATTAGAATCAGGAAGCGCAACAGAAATTTTAGATGAACATGAAGCATTATCAAGCCTTATAACATGGACATGCAGACATGTTTGTCAGCGTGAGCAATACACAGTTAATGCCTGTGTCTTCCTGATGTTTTACATATCACAGACAGCTGTTTCTCACAGCTAGAGCACCACTTGGAAATTAAATACTGTGCAAGTAAAGAAGGAAGGCAGCTTGCAGGAAAATTAAAAAAAGAACACAAGTGACTGCAATTGTCCTGCCCTTTTCACAAATCACAAATTCACAGCCTAGCGATAAGGACGTGGTACAACTCTTTCTGTTTTGACATGTGTAACGTGCAGTGTTGTGTGGTATAGTGCCATTACGGATTCTGTCCCCTGTCGATGAGAAGAGAGGAGGTTAAGAGCTCTAAAACCATGTATGCAGACGAGCTCGGCTCTTTTTCATTGTGGTTTAGATGCTCACTTGGAGTGCGTAGGGTTGCCAGTTCACGCCCAGCCTCCACCCTGTTACACATGTATGAACAGGATAATATAGTATTGTTATTGTCAAAAAGAAAACGTATATGGTTAAAGTAAAGGAGTCTGTACATCTGTTGATTTATTTATATTTTTTAAAAATGTGCATATTTGTATATAATAATTTATTATATCTATTTAAAATTTTGTAGGACAATAAATTATGTCCATATTCATTATGGCTGCTGCTTTGTCTTTTTAAATATTAAGGGTTACTTGAAGTTATCTGCAGGCAACACTTGTGTTATTTACTATGATGTGCTTTTATTTTGTTTTAAAAAGTTTACACACCCCAGCTATATCAGAAATATTTTAAAACAGAATAAAATAAAACAAAAACAGCTCTGCTTAAATTTATTATACATTATTTTGTTCCTACTAATGTGCTATTTTCAGTATCTGGTAATTAAATAAATAGGTTTATTAAACGGTTTATTAAAAGTTAAGTATTTTGCTTTATTCAATCTATAAACCTAGTATATACTGTAAAAGTCATTCTTACATTTTCAGTCCTAAACAGAGTCATAGTATTATTCTTTTGCATACTATAGGAGGAGTCCTATTGAGGTACTATAGGGAGACCCTTTTGAGTACTATAGGAGGATACTTTTTTTTAAAGAATCCTACAGGATTCCTTTAAAACCCTTTTAGTCCTATAGAGAGTCCTATAGTACTACTATAAGATTCTATGGGACATTTCCGTAAGGGTGACTATGGTCATGTAACTCAATTCTGACCCTGGTCAAGTAGCACTATTCTGACTCTGGTCATATGACAAATGACTGCTTCCTAACGCAATTTGTCAAGGCACCGACGAGACGGGAAGCATGCCTTGATTTAGTCTTTTCAAATAACGAAGACAGAATAACTAAAACAGAGGTCAGAGAGCCATTGGCAAACTCAGACCACAACATGGTTTCATTTGAAGTGATTTTCAAAACCCAAAAAGTAATGACTAAAGCTAAGGTTTACAATTTTAGAAAAGCAAACTATGAAGGTATGAAACAGAGACTAACAGAAGTAGATTGGAGTAAAATAGAGAAAACATCCACAGAAAAGGATGGCTTTTTTTTAAAAATGTAGTACTAGAGGTGCAAAACAATTACATCCCAAAAGTAGACAAATCTAAATCTAAAACAAAATGGCCAAAATGGTTTAATAGATCAATTTTAAAAAAAAAAATATTCAGCTGAAAAAAGGCACTTTACAGAGCGTTTAAAAGGGACCAAAAACAAAGTACACATAAAGAGTACTTGGAACTGCAAACATAAGTCAAAAAGGAAGTTAGAAAGGCCAAGAGAGAGAGAGAGAGAGAGAGAGAAATGAACATTGCTAAGGGGGCTAACACCAATTCCAAAATGTTTTTCCAATATATTAAAAGCAAGAGAATCTTCAAAAGAGGAGGTTAAATGTCTAAGAGACACAAATGGCAAAATCATAGACAAAAAAATAGCGAATATATTAAATGATTACTTTTCACAAGTTTTTACAAAGGAGGATACGGACAACATGCCCCACATGCCCCACATGTTGACCTGTTCCTATCCAGTTTTAAATAACTTTAGCATAACAGAGGCAGAAGTGTTAAAGGGACTAGGAGCTCTTAAAATAAACAAATCCCCTGGGCCGGATGAGATCCTCCCAATAGTACTCAAAGAAATGAAAGAAGTTATTTACAAACCGCTAATCAAGATCATGCAACAGTCTCTTGACACAGGGGTTGTACCGACAGACTGGAAAATTGCAAACGTAATACCGATCCACAAAAAGGGAGACAAAACTGAACCAGGTAACTACAGGCCAATAAGCCTGACTTCTATTATATGTAAACTTATGGAAACTATAATAAGATCCAAAATGGAAAATTACCTATATGGTAACAATATCCTGCGAAACAGTCAGCATGGTTTTAGGAAAGGGAGATCGTGTCTAACTAACCTGCTTGATTTTTTGAGGATGCAACATCGACAATGGATAATTGCAAAGCATATGACATGGTTTATTTAGATTTCCAGAAAGCTTTATAAATAAAGCAAGCATTGCTATTATAAAAAGATACCCTTTCTACTTCAACAGACGCATACTGCAGCGAAAACAAAAACGGAAGTACTTTGGAAACACACTGATGACGTCTCCCTACACGTCTCTTCTTACAGAAAGAGGTGGCAGGGCAGCTTTGTGATTAAGGGAAGAAAAGAAAGCATTACCTCACACAAAAATACCGGAGTAAGGAGCCACTTTGCTGTAATTACACCACCATACTTTAGAAAGGGACTCAGCTGTGTAGGGTTTCATTCTGTAGTTTAGTTTTGGACTTTGTTGTGATCTGTATTTCATTTACTTGCACTTATCTGCTCCCTATTGCACTTAACCTAATCTGAAGTATTTTGTATTTCACATGCGCTCGTAGCTAACCCGGATATAACGATCAACACTGTTCTCCGCTCTGGAGCTGCCCCGATATCAAATCTTACTGGGTTTTGTAATCGCTCTTATTAGGACTGAAATCATTGTATTTTGTAGCTTTGCTCTTAATTGTACTGTAATTCTGGATATGCATTTTTTTGTATACAACTGTAAGGTCGCCCTGGGTAAGGGCGTGTGATAAGAAATAAATAAATAAATAAATAATAATAATAATTTAACCTTTGTTTTTATATGCGTGCGTCTCATGTGCTTCACAAAATTATAACTATATAAATAAAATGTATTATTATTATTGTTAGTAAAAAAAAAAAATATTAAATGTTAACTCCCCTTTTTTTTGGTTAATAACTTCTGTACATTGAGTTGCTGTAGTTTGAGGAGACTTGATGGGATCCGGCTCTCAGCGTGCTGAAACATACTTCATAATAAACACGGCACTTGTCTCTGTTTTAAGCCTGCGAGGCTGGGTTTTGTATTATGTGGTGTGGGCTCGGTGCTCTGTATTTTGAAACGGCTTTCAGAAGCAGACAGTAGCATATACAGGTGTTTAGGTGTGTTATGGTTCCTGGGCTTTTCAGTTACTGTGCCCCGCATCTAAGGAATTCTCTTGCTCGGAATATTCGGGAAGCAGGTGCAATAACTTCTAGTTTAAGACTTTATTTAAAACCTGACTTTCAGTCCATAGCTTTGATTAGATTATCCAATCTTTGTGTTGTTAAGCACTCAGGCGCTATGGACGTGTAAAATTGTACCGCATAGAAACACTGGCAGCTATAGCTCTGGTTACAGTAATACTTACCGGGGTCTCCTATCTGTACCGACGTATCACTATCGGTATCACTTCAACTTATAGAGTCAGCCATCTTGCGTAAACACAGAAAACACTGACGTTACACTGTACACCCAAGAACGTGTGACGCGTTTAATATCTGAACGGCACGTGTGTATACATGTATAATAGAAACGTTCTATTCCTAAACAGCAGTGTTTATACGTCATCAGGTGTTGACGTTTAGTCATTTGGAACTCTAAATAACGCTCAACGTTATGTGTTTTTAATCTGTGCTTTTTTTTTGGATAAGTTGAATGTTTATATTTTAAACACCAGCCCTGTTATAAACCTGTACGAATGTTTAAAAAATGTTTTACAAATCATAAACGCGTCCATGAGTTTACAAAACAAACTAAATCCTAAACACATTTAGAATTATAAACACAGTGACGTGTTTGAAAAGCGTGACAAATACGTGTTTTAAAGTTAAACACTCGGTCTTACTGCGTACGATATTCGACTGCAACATTATTTTTGTTATTGTTTAGGCTCGATAGGTATTTAAAAAATTAGGTTAACATGTATATTTACAAAATTAATAACAAATGTAAAATGGGGCTCCCGAGTGGCGCATCCAGTAAAGGCGCTCCACGTGGAGTGCAGGATGCGCTCTATAGTCTGGACGTCGCGAGTTCAAGTCCAGCTTATTCCTTTGCCGACGGAGGACAGGAGCTTCCAGGGGGCGCCGCCCGAGGGGAGGGAGGGCTAGGTTGGCCAGGGTGTCCTCGGCTCACCGCGCACCAGCGACCCCTGTAGTCTGGCTGGGCGCCTGCGGGCTTGCCTGTAAGCTGCCCGAGAGCTGCGTTGTCCACCAACGTTGTAGCTCTTGGGTGGCTACATGGTGAGTCCGCAGTGTGAAAAAAAGCAGTCGGCTTTTATATATATAGTGTTTTAAATTATTATGTTTTGTTTTACTATTAGTTTTACTTGTTTAGTTGTAGTTTATATAGTTTTTAGCGAAAGCTAAACATGGCAACGTACGTGGTCTTTCTATAATGAGCAACGGGAGTGAAGTTGGTTCGGAGGATTTCGATACCAGCAACAGTGATGCTGACTTATCACTCAGTGATTATGATGAAGAGGATGTGGAGCCAAGAACAATACAAACTGTACGAACAGAAGAGCATGCAGTTACTTTACAGGTAAGCCAGCTGCAAACGGGAAGCTGTTTGGTTTGAAATGGCAGTGCTGTGACTAAATACTATCAAAACACAGCACTGGGTACAGGCAATGCGGCAGCCAGATCCATCACAATGCCTGTGCAAAGTAGCTGTGTACAAGCATTTGTGACTATCCCTCCAACACAAGCGAAGCAGACACTGTAAAAAAGGTACAGGGTCTGCTATGAAAATTAAAACAAAAGAAAAGACAAAAGAAAAGAAAAATGTGCAGTGGTTGCGAAGGCAATCCTGGGTTCTGTTGTATTGAACATTTCAATAAATGGCACAGAGCAAGTCAAAACTGGCACACGTTTTGAAGTTGTATTTATTTGATAATTACTGTTTACTGATTATTATTGTTATTAGCAGCTTTTTTGTTTTCATTGTTAAAAAAAAACAAAAAACGTTTTTATCTCTATATTGAATATGGGTATGTAGTACACAGCAGCATAAAGGGTTAATGAAAAACACAGTTTAAGTCATTTATTTGTGTTTTATTCATCATATGTTAACATTTTATAGCAACTACAGATTTGAAAACATTATTATTATTATTATTATTATTATTATTATTATTATTATTATTATTATTATTATTATTATTATTTTCAAAATCTGGTACCTGGGAAGGGGTTTCATTTTTACATCTGGAGTTGAAGTGGTTAATAATAAATGAAAATACTTACTGTTAAAAGGCTAGCAAGTTGGTTAAACTCTCCTGGTAGCATTAAGCTTGCTGTGCAGTATTGCTTGAATAGTGTACGAGTGTTTGCCTTCAATTGTTTGTATAAAGTTATTTAAAGATTTTGTTTTCCTAAGCTTTATTGACAAAACCCAGAAGTGTGTGTGGGGTGGCGCAGTTGTTGACATTCGTGTGAGCTGTTTTTAATCAAACTGTCAGATTGTAATCTGTCTGCATCCATCCGTTGTTGATATTAAGAGTTATTTCTTCACCACTTCCAAACCCAAATATTACACTACGAATTGTGTTTTGTTTGCTGTCACTGAAAGCAGATCAGCGCTCAGCCTTTGCTGGGAACACGTGACGTGGGTGTAAAAAAAGTCACGTGATAGAGGGATACTACAGTATAGTTTTATGTCGTAGAGATTGGCTATCCAATGTGTCACTCATTCTGGAGCTGTGTATAGCAATTGCGAAATGATGCGGCAGGGGCGGGGCTTTACTTCAAACAGATATCGCGTGGTTTGACTGTGGCGCTGAACTGTAAGATCGCAATGTACATATTTCTATTTTTTAGTTTGTATTTATACTGCTGGGTTTTTACTGGAGCAATCTAGGTAAAGTACCTTGCTCAAGGGTACAGCAGCAGTGTCCCCTACCAGGGATTGAACCCACGACCTTCCAGTCAAGAGTCCAGAGCCCTAACCACTACTCCACACTGTATAAAAAAAATATTACTGTGTTATTATTATTATTATTATTATTATTATTTATTTAATTTGTTTTGCATTCCACTTTGTATCATGAAAGAAAATTAAAACGTTGATTAATATACGAGTTTTGCAAGTATGACCTGTATCATAATATTGCAGACAGAAACGGACCCCGATTGTAGCGGCGGTAAGAATCCAAGAGTACAACTTTTATCTTCCAAAATAGAAAGCTATTTTATTGATGAAATCGAGTGAACAGCAACACTCGGGCTGCTCTTAGCTGACCGCCAGAGCGCCCCAGGAGAACGCCCCCCACTGCCCCGTGCCTGACAACGGGGTACCGGCAGGACACCCCCGTCCCGCCCCCGCGTCTCCAGCAGAGTAAATCTCCGCGACAACAGAGATCAAATCATGTGAGAGAAGGGAACACGCGGATATCACGTGACTAACACGCTGTCACCGCCCCGCTTTCATTGGAAGAGTCACGCGGAATGATTTGAGACACGTGATCAGTCCTCTCTCATTGGTTAACGCCCGTCGCTGGATGTTTCCACAGCGTGATTTGTACCATCGTCCACAAAACCGTTTTTTCCAGTATTTTTTTGTTAAATTGGTTATTGCAAAGTCAAATTTGAAAAACACCAAACCCGGTAGCCGATTCCACAAAAAAAGACCACGTTTTTCCTAACACTAAAAGGTAAGTGCTGAGTTATTTATTACTCAAAGTGAAATGTATGTATTTGTTAATCTCCATCGATATGCATGAACATTCGTGTGTGTGTGTGTGTGTGTGTGTGTGTGTGTGTGTGTGTGTGTGTGGGGTCGGATTGACAGGCTCAACAAACCCTGTGAACGGGGTAGCATCTGGTGAAATACTTTTTGAGATACAGCATGGCGAAGAAAACAGCTTGTAAAAAAAAAAAAAAAAAAAAAAGAAAAATGAAGACGCTTTTGTATACACCTGTATCTCGAAAAGTACTGCTAATTTAGGAACCACACTTGGCATACACATAGTCCCGGGAGTGTAGATGTGCAACGGGGTATATATTTTCGGAGGGGTCCTGGTTTTACCGAAATTGAACCAAAAAAGATAACTGTCTGACGTCAGTGCCTGGTAGCGTTGCTTTCGACCGTTCATTTCACTGAATAAATAGGGAGGCATTGAATAGCCTATAGTTCAGCACACACGGGTCAGATCTGTGTTTCTGTCCGGTTAAAACTGGTAATCAGTGATAATAATGAGTGTTTGTGCCTTCAGTACTGGAGAAACTAATAATAATTTGTTCATTTAGGAAATACGTTTGCTTCCCCAAACACTCGTTTTTTTGGCAGCCTAATAGAAGAACAAGTCAGCTGACTGGCCAAGCTTTATTTCTGATGAGCTCTCATTTTGGCAGGCGTCACAAATCTCCGCCAATTTACGTAGTTTTAGTGCCTCATTTGTTGAGCAATGAAAGAAGGCTTTGTGCAATATGAAAACAGCGGTAGGAATATTATTTTCTTCAGTGCGCTGAAACTATCTGAATATTCTTACAAACATTGCTGCACATTCATTCGAAGCCAAAAAGTCGACGTCTGTGTCTAAAATGGCAAGTGATGTGTGAGATTAACATAAAAACCAACAACAACAAAGTGATGCTTCAGATTTGGCAAGCGAGTCAGAATCGAGGGATACAGACCGCTGCAGGTAATGCACATCGCTCGAAAGTGCTTCACACTTTCCAGACACTGGGCAAAGGTACATGCTACGTATAGTGATCAACGTTTTGTTTTGTTGTGATCCTATTTTCTGTTATGAGGAGAGTAATAAACGAAAATTGTGGGGGGGTTTTGTACAACGCCACCTTTTCCACATATATTTTTTGAAGCGTTTATTTAAGTTACATTTGACAGTTTTCACTTGCATGCACAGCTTAAAAAAGAAAAAGTAAACCCCAGTAATGCTGTTACTTCATGAAAATGTGTCATTTGCCACTTTGTTTATTGCGAAGAAACTACAATGGCAGGGATAAAAAAAGAAAGAAAAAAGCGATATCTACTTATGTACTGTTTCTGCCTGAAATACACACGTGGAAAGTGTATACTTTTATAGTTAATCCAGTGGAGCAAAGTAAAGCCTTCACAACCTATTCTGGAATAGTACAGTTTTACATATTTTAGGATAAATAGTATTGTGCTGCAAGCATTCAAGTTAACTAACGAGCTTTCGTTAGTTAACTTGAATGCTTGCAGCACAGTGATTGTCAGAACATTTTCTAGTTTTAATAAAATTAAAATGAATAACATGCTGTTTTAATAGCATTACAGTGAGATTTGTATAATTGTTTGTTTGCAAGGTGTCATTTGAATACTGGTCAGGAAATGGTATTTGCTTAATATTTTTATTATTAATGGTGATCAAACATTGTAACTTGTTAAGTAGTTATTTCTGAGATGTATTAGTTGATTGGTGCAAGTGCAGTGTTGCAACGTTTTGTTACTGTATGTAAAGTCTGATCGGATAGTCAGATTTTCACGACCATTTAAACAACCCCCCACCACTACGCACATCTTGAGCGCCCTGTGGCCCCCCAAGGTTTGGAAATGTCCTTATCTGGCCCGCCAGAGAATGTAATTGAGTACCACTGCTGTAAATGCTTATGATCTTGTATAGCGTAGGTTCTAAAAAAAAAAAAAGTGAGACGATAATGTTTTGCCAAATAGAATAAAATACAAATGCATACTGTTATATGTATGCGTGTTATATATTCCATATTTAAGCACATACATTAAACACTTTCTGCTATTTGTTTACTGTATATCGCTGCCAAAGGAAGTTTGAGATTTTTTAAATTAACACAAAGTTGTTCTTCAACTGCTACAGAATGTTTATCTTGAAGAGACCTTCTTCACAACACGAAGTAATTTACTGACACTATCGAGAATCTCTTATATCAAATCATTAATCGTGGTAGCTAGCGTCACTTGCAGAGACTTACGCAGGTAGGCCTATATATTAATTTAGCTGTAAGACATTTTCCATCGCTGAAAAAAAAATAGACTTCATGATTAATCTAACTTCAGGTAATTCAGTGAAATATTTTACTTGCCGATATATATTTGGGGACGGCCCACCCCTCCAGACTAGGACATATTTTAATGCCTTCTATGTAATGAATTAAACATTTGCACAATATTCTAGTTCACAATTTAAAATGGAGAAAATGTAATCCCACTATATTGCTATCTATTGCTAGTCAATTATGTTAATGATTTAAACTATTGACAACATGTTTAAGAACATATGAAGTGGGAAGCGTTTAAAATCTTGAAAAAAAATGTATGTACAGTACTGTGATTAATACGAGTTAGGCCTAATGTATGTACTCTACTGTACTTAATACGTTTCTGATTTTACATTTCTGGATTGCAATGAGATATAAAATACATCTTACAGTATGTCTTTAAAAAATGTAGAGTTTTGACATAGGTTAGATTTAGGTTTATGTTAAGTTGTGTGCTTAACTGTTTGGGTTTATTTTAAGTTTTTTGACTGTAGTAGTAAACAAAAAAAACACGTTTCAAAGGCATGTGGAAATGCGGGTGCATGAACGTTTTATCATTTTTTTTACAAATGGTAATTTGGAGCTTCAAGGAATTTTCCTGTGCTAAGTTTAAACAAGAAGAATGACTTTGTTCGGATAATTTTGTACAGTGGACATATATATGTATGGCATATTATATCATACGTTTGCTTCTGGCCAGAGCCAGTTTGGCGGGTAAATACTTTTGTCTCTGTTCCATTTGGTGGGGGTGGGGGGGAACCCTCGAATTCACCTGCAGTTGCAGATTTTCTTTTTCTCTCTCCAAATGTTAAGCCACACAAAACAAGCAAAGTTGGGTTGCAAATGCATCGTTTTGATTGGGTCGTCAGCCAAGCAGGAAAAACATTTAATTGGATTATTGTACTGTGCTTGCTGTTGCCTGATGCTAGAGCTTCTTATTTATGATGGTAACTTGAGGTATTTCAGTAGAAATGTTCTACTTTAGTTCAGTAGGATTTTTGATGTCATTACAGAAGTAACACTTTTTTTATTCCGTTTGATACTAGACATATTCAAAGCTACACTGCAGTCGTTATCAGTAGAGTATGTACATAACACTGATTGCATACATTCAACTTTTGCTATACAATATTTAAGAACTGGTAGACCATAGATTGATGCATGAAAAATACACAGCCAAATCTGATGTAGAGTCGACTCCACTTATTTGCATATTGAATAATTGTATAATAATTGCTTAACTGCATAGCATGCAGCTGGTCCCGTTTTTAAGCGCATAATTTTCTATGATTGTATGGTACTAAATGCACATTTCGCGGTCCCGAAGTCCATTGTGCATTGCATTTTAATTTGGATAATTGCATAATGCGAGCAATGTTCAAAAAATATATATGTTTGCGTTTGAGTTTCAAAAATAGCAGTGACGTAAGCGCATAGCAACTGTATGACAGCGGGAAAAGCAGGCACGAAAGACAGTTTTTTACAGTTGTTTATCAGCTCAATCGGCCGACTACTATGCATACTTCCATAAAATTATTTTTTTGCTACGTTGTAGTCAGAAGATCTATAGTAAGGTACTGTGCACCCCTGTTTAACTTTTATTTTTTACTGTACTGTATTACAATATATGAGTTTAGGCCGGCTGTAATATACGGTACATTAGTTTACATTATTTTACTTTTCATATCATAAGTTGCCAGAGAATAGTGTTTTGTATTGAGCGTATAACATTTCAAGTTGGTTTATTTTTGTGAACTTGTCCAATATTTTAAGTTACTCGTAATGAAATATAAAAAATAAATAAAGTTATGAATCTGATCAAAACGAATCATATACATGTACGCCCACTGTATTCCCTCACTCGGCGGTCCGAGCCCATGCAATTATGCTGTCTCCTGTAACTTGTATCCTCTTTTACTTGTTTCACTATCTATCATGAATCATGGAAATACTGTACAGGTGAAAATGCCATATTGATGAGCTTGATAGTTTAAGACGTATAGTTCATGTATCAATAACATAAATGTAAAATTTGGAAAAACAGAACAGGCTGAGTAGGAGCCGTTGACATTGGATTGGCCCAACTATACCTTTGATATTACTATATAAACAGTACTGTAGTATTTGTGTTTTTATTATACTGCAGTGAATGTAAATACAGGGTGTTGCCAACCAAAAACATAAAAATACAACATTTTCCAAGTACACCTGGAGGTCATGTGTTAACTTGTCGTTTTATTTGTTTTAGTGTAATGAAGACAAGATCCATCTACAAATACACAGGCTGTGATTAAAGCCTGACATCACAACTTCATAATCGTATATAATCATTATTTTAGTCATTGAGCAGACGCTTTTGTCAGAAACAACTTACAGAGACTATTTATTTAACTAGGAGAGTTACCCATTGAGACGGAGGCCTCATTACAAGAGGGTCCGGGGGAGGGGGGGAAGTGGGGCACAAACACACTTTTAACCCTAATTAAGGTAGAGGGACTTTAGGTAGGCCGGATTGTATAACCTGCTTTTTGGATTTGGCCATGACACCGGGATTAACATACCTGCTCTTACGAAGAGTGCCATGGGATCTTTAACATCCACACAATGTGGACAGGACCTCGGTTTAAAGATTGAAGTACTACTGAGCCAATTATATTTAAGTCAAACAATTACAAACAAAAACCCCAAAAACTACAATAAAAATCTAGATAAACACAATATAGAATTGTCCCCTGCTAAATGAATAACAAACTCTGTGTTGTGAATTATTCAGTCAGGAGTGGTCGGAGATTTGGTGGATAAATATAACGCCACTCTGGCAAATAGTCTTGACACTATTGCACCTTATAAAATAAAGAAACTATCTACAAAAATATTTTCTCCTTGGTTTAATGATACAACACGTATGCATAAACGTATGTGTCGCAAATTAGAACGCAGATGGGAGATCGACTGGACTTCAGATATATTATCAAAGCTGGAAAGATAGTATTTTAACATATAGAACGTCACTGTCTTTAGCTCGATCTGTTTATTTCTCCGATCTTGTTGACAAAAATCAGATTTATTTTTCAGTCAACAGCAAGATTAACAAATCCGCAATCAGAGCGCGTTACACAGAATATTCCTCCAGTAAGCTGTGAATCACTTCAATAAAAAAGTGACCGACATTAGGAATCAGTTGAGCAACTACATACTGATATAAACAATTATACAAATATTCTTGGTCCGCCTGAACCCAACCAAATCTTACAGCACTTTTGCTTGACATGTGAACAAGAGCCGGATGCCATAATTAAAAAGACTAAACCCACAACATGTGCATTAGATCCCATTCCTACTACACTTTTGAGAAAAGTATATCCAAAAATAAATAACACAGTTTTAAATATTATTAACAGCTCACTCTCATCAAGTACTGTTCCAAATTCTTTGAAGACTGCGTAGTAAAACCCCTGCTCAAGAAGCCTACCCTTGATCCCAATGTGCTTAATAATTACAGGCCTATTTCTAATCTCCCTTTTTTTGTCCAAAGTGTTAGAAGAGTAGTGGCTGAACAATTAAATAGATTTCTTGCTGCACAGAATATTTCTGAGAAATTTCAGTCAGGTTTCAGGCCTTATCATAGCACCGAGACGGCACTAATTCGAGTGGTAAATGATATGTTGATGACTTCTGACATGGGCTCGCCTTCAGTACTTGTTCTACTGGATCTAAGTGCTGCTTTCAACACCATTGATCATTCTGTCATAATTAATCGCCTTGAACATTTAGTGGGATTGTCAGGTACTGTCTTGTTCTGGTTCAGATCCTATCTCTCTAATAGGTTTCAGTTTGTTAAAGTTGAGGAGGTGACCTATTTTATGTCAAAGGTTACGTGTGGGGTTCCTCAGGGTTCAATTCTTGGCCCAATTCTGTTCTCTCTATATATGTTACCTTTGGGAAATATCATTCGTAGACACAGAGTTCATTTTCATTGCTATGCTGATGACACTCAGCTTTGCCTGTCTCTCAAACAGGGTGATGTATCTGCTGCT
Organism: Acipenser ruthenus; assembly: GCF_902713425.1. Lineage (NCBI taxonomy): Eukaryota > Metazoa > Chordata > Actinopteri > Acipenseriformes > Acipenseridae > Acipenser > Acipenser ruthenus. Next base: position 194,474 of record NW_026707374.1, read on the forward strand.
AATATTTTGAATACCTGCCTTGCTGACATTAAACATTGGATGTTTAAAAGCTTTTTAATGTTAAACTCAGACAAAACAGAATTGATGATAATGAGACCTCAGAAGCAATACAAGAACATAGATTCATCTGATTTTCTACTCGACGGTCTCTGTACAGATTCTAGAGCAGAGATAAAAAAAACCTAGGTGTCACTTTTGATTCAGACCTCTCCTTTGAATCACACATTAAAAATGTTACAAAAATGTTCTTTTTTCATTTAAGAAACATAGCTAGACTGAGAGGTATGCTTTCCAAGCAGAATGCAGAGAGATTGGTGCATGCTTTTATATCTTCAAGGATTGATTAATGTAACAGCCTTTTTGCTGGTATTAGTAACAATGTTATATCTCGGCTGCAACTTGTACAGAATGCTGCTGCAAGAGTTTTAACTGGGAGTAAGAAACAAGATCATATCACCCCTGTGCTAGCGTCCTTGCATTTGCTTCCTGTTCGATTTAGGATCGATTTTAAGGTGCTATTATTATCCCACAAGGCTCTAAATTGCTTAGCTCCACCCTATTTAAAGGATCTTTTAAAACCATACGTTCCTAATCGTCCACTTCGATCACAGGATGCCAGGCTACTTTCCATACCAAGTATTCAGAAACAAAACTCAGGTGGTAGATGCTTGAGTTACATTGCACCGAAATTATGGAACGACTTCCCAGTACTATAAAGGAAGCTCCTTCTGCCAATGCTTTTAAATCTCATTTAAAAACACACTTGTATAGCTTAGCTTACGCAAGTTTTTAAAGTGATATTCTCTCGCTTCTGTATATGTATATAACATATAATTATATGTGTGTTTTATTGCTGATTTTATATATATATATATATATATATATAAATTTCTATGTGTGTTCTATTTTCTGATTATTGATATATATATACAGACGTGCTCAAATTTGTTGGTACCCCTCCACAAAAAACGAAGAATGCACAATTTTCTCTGTAATAACTTAAAACTGACAAAAGTAATTGGCATCCGCCATTGTTTATTCCATATTTAATAGAAATCAGACTTTGCTTTTGATTTTTTATTCAACATAATATTGTAAATAAGAAAACAAATGAAAATGGCATGGACAAAAATGATGGGACCGCTAACCTAATATTTTGTTGCACAACCTTTAGAGGCAATCACTGCAATCAAACGTTTTCTGTAGCTCTCAATGAGACTTCTGCACCTGTTAACAGGTAGTTTGGCCCACTCTTCCTGAGCAAACTGCCCCAGCTGTCTCAGGTTTGATGGGTGCCTTCTCCAGACTGCAAGTTTCAGCTCTTTCCATAGATGTTCGATAGGATTCAGATCAGGACTCATAGAAGGCCACTTCAGAATAGTCCAATGTTTTGTTCTTATCCATTCTTGGGTGCTTTTAGCTGTGTGTTTTGGGTCATTATCCTGTTGGAGGACCCATGACCTGCGACTGAGACAGAGCTTTCTGACACTGGGCAGTACGTTTCGCTCCAGAATGCCTTAATAGTCTTGAGATTTCATTGTGCCCTGCACAGATTCAAGGCACCCTGTGCCAGGCGCAGCAAAGCAGCCCCAAAACATAACCGAGCCTCCTCCATGTTTCACTGTAGGTATGGTGTTCTTTTCTTTGAAAGCTTCATTTTTTCGTCTGTGAACATAGAGCTGATGTGACTTGCCAAAAAGCTCCAGTTTTGACTCATCTGTCCAAAGGACATTCTCCCAGAAGGATTGTGGCTTGTCAATATGCATTTTAGCAAATTCCAGTCTGGCTTTTTTATGTTTTTCTTTCAAAAGTGGAGTCCTCCTGGGTCTTCTTCCATGGAGCCCACTTTCGCTCAAAAAGCGACGGATGGTGCGATCAGAAACTGACGTACCTTCACCTTGGAGTTCAGCTTGTATCTCTTTGGCAGTTATCCTTGGTTCTTTTTCTACCATTCGCACTATCCTTCTGTTCACTCTGGGGTCGATTTTCCTCTTGCGGCCGCTCCCAGGGAGGTTGGCTACAGTTCCATGGACCTTAAACTTCTTAATAATATTTGCAACTGTTGTCACAGGAACATCAAGCTGCTTGGAGATGGTCTTGTAGCCTTTACCTTTACCATGCTCGTCTATTATTTTCTTTCTGATCTCCTCAGACAACTCTCTCCTTTGCTTTCTCTGGTCCATGTTCAGTGTGGTGCACACAATGGTACCAAACAGCACAGTGACTACTTTTCTCCATTTAAATAGGCTGAATGACTGATTACAAGATTGGAGACATGTGTGATACTAATTAAGGAAACTAATTAGTTTGAAATATCTCTATAATCCAATTATTTATTTATTTTCTAAGGGGTACCAACAAATGTGTCCAGGCCATTTTAGAATATCTTTGTAGAATAAGCAATAATTCATCTCTTTTCACAGCTTCTTTGCTTTATTCTATGACATACCAAAGGCATGCAAGTATACATGATAAAATAGCTTTTAATTTCATCACTTTTCAGGAGGAATGAAGCATTATTTCAATGAGCTGTAAGGGTACCAACAAATTTGAGCACGTCTGTATATATATATATATATATATATTTGTATGTGTTTTTTATCATGTAAAGCGCTATACAAAACTAAAGATTGATTGATTGATTGATTGATTGATATGGAGGCAGTTTGCAGTTGTTTGCTATCACACACAGCATACAGTTATGTGCTGCTTCCCATTTCCAGTCATCATTACTCACACCTGTTTTTCTCCCAATTTGTGAACTGTGGTATTGCTTGGCATGTCGAAAATTATGGGGGTCTGATCAGAAACATTTGTTAGAAACACTGAAGTAGTAAAAACATATCTTTTTAAATTCCTCAGGAAGCTAATGATGCTTCTTTGAAAATGGCTGCCTGCATGTCATGGATGATTCGAGATCGGGCAGGGACGTCTTTGTTCGCCTTTTCTCGTCAGTCAGTCACTTTGCTGTTTATGTACTCGGGTAGTCGCGTCTTTTGTTGGTGATTTTTAATACACACATCACTACTGTACTCTAATTTAAGACGCAGGATATTTTTGAGAAGCAAAATAATGGTTAAAGTGCATCTTAAAATGAAGGAATATGGTAGTTAACTGTCAAAACTGCAACTTTTGTTTACATGTATATGTCCATATAAAAATGTAAATGTTATCCGCAAACCACAAATCCATGTTAGTGCACAGGCAGTGTAGTGGTCAATTATTATTATTATTATTATTATTATTATTATTATTATTATTATTATTATTATTATTATTATTATTATTTATTTTTTTCTTAAGGTCCATGCCACATTACTCATGGTTGAAGGACTCAAGATGGCAGAGAACCAAGAGATGGCTGAGAAAATGGATGGGCAGAAACCCTTGGATCCTTCCCCACTCTTGGAATATGGTAATTAAATCAGGAAGTACTTCACTATATACTGCTGAATATCACATTATGGGGACTCTCTCTACCTTTGGGAGACATATAACATGCCCCTACAAAGTGATTTCATGTGTTTCACATCTACTGTTACCGTGCATGTGATTCTCTTCTTTCAGAAACTTCGGAACAAGAGTCTTATTCAGACAGGGGCCAGCTAGGTGGGAGACTTCAAGGGGTGGCTGAGATAGAGAATCCCCTCAATGGGATCGGGACTAAAGTAACAAGAGGTATGTTCACAACTGAAGGAGGACAGGAAGGGCCTCACAATGATGGACAACCAGAAGACATTCAGAACAAGGGACAGCTGGATTGGCTTGAAAGTTGCTGCCTAAACAACCCAGGTAGATACAGTTTGAGGCATTTACTTGTGTGTTCATCTCTAATGCAGACAAAAGCCACCAAATGTACATTGCTGTGCAAAAGTCTTAGACACATTCTCGAGTTACAATATCTCAAAATAAACTATACTTGAGCAGCTAATATGAAGTGTTGTAGTAGCTAACCCATCACATTTATCCAGCTCTTTCCATAGATGTTTGATAGGATTCAGATCAGGACTCATAGAAGGCCACTTCAGAATAGTCCAATGTTTTGTTCTTATCTATTCTTGGGTGCTTTTAGCTGTGTGTTTTGGGTCATTATCCTGTTGGAGGACCCATGACCTGCGACTGAGACAGAGCTTTCTGACACTGGGCAGTATGTTTCGCTCCAGAATGCCTTGATAGTCTTGAGATTTCATTGTGCCCTGCACAGATTCAAGGCACCCTGTGCCAGGCGCAGCAAAGCAGCCCCAAAACATAACCGAGCCTCCTCCATGTTTCACTGTAGGTATGGTTCTCAACGGGGGGGGGGGGGGGGATGTATTTTTATTTGATATAAAATGTATACATGACATGGTAGTATTAAATCAGGTTGATTCTATGGTAGTATAACCCGCCCCCCCCCTCCAGAAAAAAGAAATAAAATTGTGCAAAATGTCTAAGACTTTTTCACAGCAGTGTATATCTCCACAAGTCACTCCATTAATTATCAGTCTCGGAGCCTGTCGCTACTGGAGAGAAATATTGTTTTTGATAAGTCTCTACCTTTGGGAGACATATAATATGTCCCCACAAGGTGATTTCATGTTAAATCAGAAAGGGCGCTACAATATACTGTTGAATGTCACATTATGGGGACTGTCTCCCAAAGGTCTATGTCCACGTCAGCCAGTTAATATTTTCAGTGTTGGGTGGCATCTTGATATGACATTTAAATGGCTTTTCTTTAAGCATCCACGTGAGGGAAGCTTGTATGTTTTTTGTAAATCTGCAGACATTACCAGCCTCATCACACCTATAACTGCTTTGATCTTCTGAACTGATCGCAATGTTGAATTTATATTCTCTGCATTGTGGAAACTCCTCTAGAAAAATCTAACTACTGGTCACGTTGATCTGTGACCTAAGATGGCTGCCAAATTGCGGTCATGCGACGTTCGTTTCTGGAAAATAAAGACCAAACGCTTTGAGATATTGGCTTCATATTCTTCTATTTTTTATGTGTGCTTTATTTTGTTTCTTAATAAATAATTCAGTACTTTGCCAAGACATGAGTTGCATCACAGGCTGATAAGTTATAAAAGTAGTGATATTTGAATTGAACCCTTTTAGGACGAAGCGTTTTTTAGTGGGATGGTCCCCCAAGACTAAGGTTTTTTTTTTTTGGCTGTTCTTTATTCTCTTCCTATAAAAAAAATCACTTTTTTTTTTTTTACTGTGAGAATTCATTTCTTTTGATTTGCATTTTAAGTCCTTGTGATCTAAAATGCAATGTCAAGCACAGCATCCCATGTCAAGCACAGAATCCTTCATTTTTCCAATGCTTAATGATAAGGTAAGGTTTCTTATTTGTTCATTAGAAATTAAGAACCATTACCAATGATAGTTGACACATGCTTTGCGATATCTTCAAATTTGGTACACTACTGTATTATAACATTCTGTTGGACAAGGGTCATTATCTGTGTCATTATTATTATTTCTTAGCAGACGCCCTTATCCAGGGCGACTTACAGTCGTAAACAAAAATACATTTCAAGAATCACAGTACAAGTATTAATACAATTAAGAGCAAGATAAAATACAATTATTTCGGAACCTTTACTAACATCTCAGAATCCACAAGATAATAGTGCCTAATTTTTCTCCTCACTGTGAGACAGAGCTTGCACCACCACCTTGCGCTTGTTTGAAAAATATATACAGCTCTGGAAAAAATTAAGAGACCACTGCAAAATTATCAGTTTCTCTGGTTTTACTATTTATAGGTATGTGTTTGGGTAAAATGAACATTTTTGTTTTATTCTATAAACTACTGACAACATTTCTCCCAAATTCCAAATAAAAATATTGTCATTTAGAGCATTTATTTGCAGAAAATGACAACTGGTCAAAATAACAAAAAAGATGCAGTGTTGTCAGACCTCGAATAATGCAAAGAAAATAAGTTCATATTCATTTTTAAAACACCACAATACTAATGTTTTAACTTAGGAAGAGTTCAGAAATCAATATTTGGTGGAATAACCCTGATTTTCAAGCATAGCTTTCATGCGTCTTGGCATGCTCTCCACCAGTCTTTCACATTGATGTTGGGTGACTTTATGCCACTCCTGGCGCAAAAATTCAAGCAGCTCGGCTTTGTTTGATGGCTTGTGACCATCCATCTTCCTCTTGATCACATTCCAGAGGTTTTCAATGGGGTTCAGGTCTGGAGATTGGGCTGGCCATGACAGGGTCTTGATCTGGTGGTCCTCCATCCACACCTTGATTGACCTGGCTGTGTGGCATGGAGCATTGTCCTGCTGGAAAAACCAATCCTCAGAGTTGGGGAACATTGTCAGAGCAGAAGGAAGCAAGTTTTCTTCCAGGACAACCTTGTACTTGGCTTGCTTCATGCCAAAGCTACCCGATTCCAGCCTTGCTGAAGCACCCCCAGATCATCACCGATCCTCCACCACATTTCACAGTGGGTGCGAGACACTGTGGCTTGTAGGCCTCTCCAGGTCTCCGTCTAACCATTAGACGACCAGGTGTTGGGCAAAGCTGAAAATTGGACTCATCTGGGGGTGCTTCAGCAAGGCTGGAATCGGGCAGATTTGTCTTTGTGAAGGACGCATGAATCAAGCCAAGTACAAGGTTGTCCTGGAAGAAAACTTGCTTCCTTCTGCTCTGACAATGTTCCCCAACTCTGAGGATTGGTTTTTCCAGCAGGACAATGCTCCATGCCACACAGCCAGGTCAATTAAGGGGACAGTGGAAAAGAAAATCCAAAAGGTGTTGTTAGCGGACGATTGTTACAGTACAGGGATGGTGGTGGTGAAAAACTGAAATTTCCGGTCAGTATGAAAGAGATACTGTTGTGCATATGCATTTATAAGGCATTTCGGGCACTTAAGATGCAATGCGACAAGCGAAACTGTGCAGTGATGCGTCAAAATGAATAGAACCTATACTTTTGATAAGTATCTTTCACACGACAAGCTACGCAGGAACGGTACCAGGGCAGCACTGGACTGACGAGAAATAAATAGGATTGAATCCGATTTTTTGCGATTTGACGCACGTCAACTAGGGCATTGAGCAATCGGAGAACAGCTTCAATGCACGTGGTCCAGCAGGGTGAAGCAGTTTCCAAAATGACGGAGGAAAAATACTTGTCGTTGAAAAACTACCCAGAGCTTTATGACAAAGGCCATCACAATTATAAAGATACAGATTTGAAAGGGAATATATGGGAGTCCATTTCGAAAGAACTGGATAAGCCTGGTATGTGTGATTTATTGCCATATGTGTTGAAATACCATCAGAGAAGACACTCATAATTTCCACATCATGTTGATAAGTAGTACCAGTCTTGATCATAGTTCTGTCAATAGCAATTTTGAACAGTTGTATAGATCTGGCAATTTTCAAACCTATCGCTGCTGGTTTGTGTGGTCATGTCGCTGCGAAAGGTCTCGTCGGGAGTCGTTGCCAATTAAAAAATCACTTTGTGTCTGGTGTGTGGAGACCTTTACTCATCCACTTTTTAATATGTCTTATGTAGACATTGATTTAATTTATATGTCAATTATAAAACCATGGCAGCCACTAAGCCAAGTCAGTTTTCCCCATTTACTATTTTTTTTTTATTTTTTTATTTAACAATAAAACAAACTGGTGATTTTATTGTTTTAAATGAATCCCAACTTTGGTGTTTGTGAAATAGACACAGATTCCAGGTGCAGGGAAAATGGTAGAAATAATATAATATCCCCTGTCAGATTTTGTTTTAAAACAACCCCCAATACATGTACTTGAACCAAATTTATTTTTCATACATTTATATATAAAAAATATTAACTTCATAAATTAATTTAATGTATAGAGTTATATGATGAAAATGCAGATTAAAGTATTGTTTTTTCTATGTGGTCTCATTGTTCCGGGGATTGCTAAGCATACTAATGAAATCAAGTTATATAGCCCACTATTGTGTGCAAGTGGATCTTTCAAACTGGAGGACACAGAGATTGCTACATCAATCAATCTTGCTACAGTCCGCCACTGATGAAGTAACTTCATAATTGTATTTGTTATCTTGTGCAGGATGAAAGTATACAAGATGGGCCAAAGTAGATGAAGACCAAGTGCTTATCTATTTCAAGCCTTACAAGGTGAAAGCAGAAAACAAATGCCAGGTGAGATTGTAATGATTGTAATGGTGCCATACATATATTGAATATTTAGTTTTCTTATACATTCTGTCTGAGTCCGTTCAAAGTAAACACTCCCCGCCCCCAATAGCATAATCCTTTGGCATTTTACTATATTTTTAGTTTCTTTATTGGGGGTGGGGTGTTTGGGTATCCATATGAATTTTCCTGACAATTGGATAAGTTTGACGTAGGTGTGACATAGGGTCAGATGTAGAGGTGGGATGCTAAGAAATTCTCATGGTATGATAACTATCAGAAAAAATACCACGATTATCATATAATTATATTGCAGTGTAATTTTTTATATAAAATATTCAACTGGTTTTCAAATATGCAGATTAACACAAATCCACACACCTGTACTTTATTGGGTACCAGTATCTTTGCCTTCAGTCAGATTTATCAAGGTATTTGCATCAAAATGGGATTTACATCCTTTTTTTGTGAAGAAAACAATGTGTTAATATTGCTAGTAACAAACAATAATTTAGGCATACAGTACTTTTGAGTCTTTTAAAAGCCCTTTCACAAATGGTCGTTTGGTGCATGCTGAAGTACGGTTCAGTTCATTTGCAGGCATAAATGAAACATCCAAAACAAACTGATTCACCCCAGAATTTGCACCAAACCAATCGGCCTGAGACTACTTGTAAATACACAGATATACTGTATATGGTGCAAACTGTATTTGTGTAAAGACCATCATAAATATGCCCTGTTTCTTACATGCGGCTACTTTTTTATGTAAAGCAAACACCTTTGTATAATGGAACAGTCCAGGGATTATGGCTAGTCTGTAAATGTTATTGTGTTTTTGTTTGTTGTTTTTTTTTTTTTTTTTTATATAAAATGTTAATTATTGTATCATTTAACAACTGGAATAATGGCTGGTTCAGTGTGTACTACCAGGGAATAATACCATAGAGAGGTTTTGGGGAGAGAGTTTTGGGGACAGGAACCATTCAGATGGTATTACCCCTGGTAATACACACTAAACCAGCTATTGTTTATTGTAATATATGGATTTGAGTCTGAACAATATGTGTCTTCCCTTTCGGGTCTGCGTGGTGGATAGACTGAAATGCCAGCTCTGCACAAGCCACACTTTGAGCTCAAGCTGATGTGTTGAAGTGATAATACCATCGTTCAGAGCCCAGCGAAAATATTACCATTTGGGTATTACAAGATTTTTTTTCTATGACGCACAGTAGTATTCTTTAGGTCTATCCATGTATTTCAATAGATTAACCTATATTAATATAAAAACATAAGAACATAAGAAAGTTTACAAACGAGAGGAGGCCATTCAGCCCATCTTGCTCGTTTGATTGTTAGTAGCTTATTGATCACAAAATCTCATCAAGCAGCTTCTTAAAGGATCCCAGGGTGTCAGCTTCAACAACATTACTGGGGAGTTGGTTCCAGACCCTCACAATTCTCTGTGTAAAAAAGTGCCTCCTATTTTCTGTTCTGAATGCCCCTTTATCTAATCTCCATGTGTGACCCCTGGTCCTTGTTTCTTTTTTCAGGTCAAAAAAGTCCCCTGGGTCGACATTGTCTATATCTTTTAGGATTTTGAATGTTTGAATCAGATCGCCGCGTAGTCTTCTTTGTTCAAGACTGAATAGATTCAATTCTTTTAGCCTGTCTGCATACGACATGCCTTTTAAACCCAGGATAATTCTGGTTGCTATTCTTTGTACTCTTTCTAGAGCAGCAATATCCTTTTTGTAACGAGGTGACCAGAACTGAACACAATATTCTAGGTGAGGTCTTACTAATGCATTGTAAAGTTTTAACATTACTACCCTTGATTTAAATTCAACACTTCTCACAATATATCCGAGCATCTTGTTGGCCTTTTTTATAGCTTTCTGAGTCAACATAAACTCCTAGGTCTTTTTCATAGTTCCCTTCTTCAATTTCAGTATCTCCCATATGATATTTATAATGCACATTTTTATTGCCTGCATGCAAAACTTTACACTTTTCTCTATTAAATGTCATTTGCCATGTGTCTGCCCAGTTCTGAATGCTGTCTAGATCATTTTGAATGACCTTTGCTGCTGCAACATTGTTTGCCACTCCTCCTATTTTTGTGTCGTCTGCAAATTTAACACGTTTGCTTACTATACCAGAATCTAAATCATTAATGTAGATTAGGAATAGCAGAGGGCCTAATACTGATCCCTGTGGTACACCACTGGTTACCTCACTCCATTTTGTATTATAGGTAAAAAAGAGATGGAGGATTTTTTGTTCCAGCACTCAAATATAAGGCATGATTGGACAACTGTCAAAGTGAAGATATTCAACGAGAAGAGCAAGATACAAAAGCTTTCACAGAGACGTCTGGCCAACCTCCAGGAGTGACACTGGGAATAATTACTCTCATTATTTCATGATGTTTGTAATTAAACCTTATAACTGTAATTGTAATCGTGACTGCAATGGTGCTAAAATACAATAATGTGGATGGATATTGAATTGAGTCTACTAAAGGCTGTCATTCATACCTGAATTCATTGTATGAGGGACGTTCTAAATGTTTTTAAAACACATACACTAATGGGAACCACTAATTTTCAGCTTAGCCACCGCCTTTAAGAATGCACTTTTCATATAGTTTTTTTTCTGTGAAGTTTTTGCTCGATTTGTATAATTTTGCGCACGACTACTGGCCACGATTGCCTCAGGTGGATACACTAAGAACTTAAGCCTTTATATACCTGAAATATGTCATTAGCATTTCTGATTGGATTACCTTAACCCTTTGCGGTCCTATGTCGGACCTGGTCTGACATCGCAATTTTCCCTTTCCGGTCCAATGTCGGACCCTGTCCGACATCATCAAAAAGACACAAAAAACAGGTCTCTAGTCTTTTTTCTCCGGAAAAAGCCGAGAAAACTATTCAATGGCCGAGTGAGACCGATAGGAGCCGAGAGAAGCCGGAAAAAAAAAAAATAGTGGGTGTATCTCATGAATACTGATAGACCCGACACTACATAGATAACACGGACATACACAAACAAGATAGCTGCTTCCGCATCCAGCGCTCAGAGAATATCACAGACATTTGCAGAGCTTTTTGAGATGTTATAGTAATAAAATAATGACTTGGATCGCATTACTGAGGTGTTTGCTGGAGATGCAGTACTGAGTGTCCTGTTGTTTTGAAGTGTCTTTTAAACCTGTTTTACTGTGAAAAAAAATACTTTTAAACAGCGCGTCTAAAATAAACTGCGTGTGTGAAAATAAATTGGACCTGACACGCACTTAATAAATGAACTGCAAAGGGTTAATATTTCACACAGCTACTATATTTCCAGTAACAAACATTAACTGATTTGGAGACTCCTGGTGACATGAAGTTGTAAATGCACACCATTTATTTATATATCATTTTTCATTTTCGTTTTACATTTTAATTAACATAAGTAAGATAAGTTAAATGTTTTAAACTCACCGATATCACCAAGATGTGGCTGGATCGGTCTAAGAAAACAGTTTGGTATGGTGGGCAATCGTTTTCTCGTTTCTTTTCTTTCCTGTTGGTTTGTCCTCTGCAGAGTGGGTGTCCCTCTTTAATCCTTTAAACTCTGCATATTTCTCAGCTTGGAAAGTGTCAATGTTGGGGCCGTTAATTGAAACAAACAGCATGCTGTTCAGTGTGCTTACATGCATTCGGCTTCTCTGGTCGGTCAGAATAAGGTTCATCACACTAAAGCCACGTTCACATTCAGCAGTGGACCACAGGAATTACACCTACTGTGGTTACCAGTTTGTTCAGGTTATCCCCCATGCGCTGAGTATCTTTGTGCTCTCTGAATTCCTTTATAGTTAGAGGTCGTGAAACGTTGAATTTTAAAGTTTTGCACAGATTCATAACTTTATCGTCCCCAAACAAAATTCTTGCATCCTCTTCTACAGGCCATGATGTGGGGTTGAGTACGGCTGCCTCCTCCAGGACCCCTTTATCATCAAATCTTCTTTCGATGTTGTCAAATAAAGCTTGTATGAACTGCGTGCGGAAACCTCTGTATTTCATTTGTTGAGCGTCAGATGGCTGTGTGATTGGAACCCCTTTAAATGCACCGGCTCTTGAGAACTCGTTGTTCATTGTGCTGGTATTTATTCAATCTCTGTCCTTCATAGCACGTAGAGCTTTTAATGCAACATCAATCTCCGGCTTGACAGTGATGACAGTGGAATTCCTATTTTGAAGAAACAGGGATAGCGCTTTTAGCGTCTCGAGTGCATCTTTCATTGTTGCTACTTCCATTACAAACAGCCAGTTTGTCATCTTCCCCAGTAGACCACCACATTCTGCTTTGTCCTGTGAAGAACGTGAGATGTCTGTTGAACCATTTCTAAAAAATGTAACAAGGGCAGGGTAACTTTCCCATAAAGCAGTCACCGATGTGCAGGAAGATGACGGCCAACGGACGTCAGAAACTCGACCAACCTTGTGTATATGTACACAGAGCTCAGCAGCCACAGCTTCAAGTTGCCTCTGGTTCTTGGGACTTAGTGAAAAAAATGAATACAGTGAATCGATTAATAGCTGAAAATGACTTGCTTCCTTTACTGTTCGAACAGCGTCATGAACAGCAAGCTCCAGTTTGTGGTTCATGCAGTGAATCTCGATTAGATTGTTGTTGATCTGTTCTCGCAGAATTGATGCTGCCCCTTTGTATTTCCCCAGCATCGATGCTGCTCCATCAGTTGCAAAACCCAGCAGACGCTCTCGAAGTATGTCTGCAGTGATGCCATACTGATTGAGGCTGGAAAGCAACTCATCTGCAATGCCAGCACCTGTCCCCGACTTTAGCGGCACAATGTTAAAAAAATAGTTGCCTAAAATAATATAATTGTATGTAAAAATAATGTGATATGTTGTAACAATTGTAAGTTGCCCTGGATAAGGGTGTCTGCTAAGAAATAAATAATAATAATAATAATCAATTACATACTTTGCAAGTTGTGCAGCCATTTTGTCTGCTACAAACGAGAGCATATTACAACCTGCATGGTCGGAATGCAGCATGTTCCCAGTATCCAATCCATTAAGCTGCTGTAGCTGCAAAATGTTTGGATGCATCTTAAACGTTTTCTTTACAAATCATGTAGGCTGTTATCATTATGCTCGTCGTTTTTTCCGATCACTGCAGTGCTGTTTTCAGCAGCTTTCTCTATGGCCTGCTTTTGTCTGGCTTGCGCTATGTGTTCACATTTCATATGAGACTTGCATTTACCGTGTTCACTTATTTTGTCATTTAGTTTTTTGGCTGATGTTGCAGTTGTGCCATTCATAAAGGCCTGGTCAATTCCAGGTCGTTCTTTTATATGGGTTCCCAGATCACGAATTGCTGAACAAACCGAGCAAATGACTGAACCGCTGGGATTAGCCTTTAGCCAAGCGCGATTAGCCTTCCATTTTTTGAAGCGAGCCTGCCCTACACAGCCGCCGATATTAATTGCCTGCTCTTCTGAGGCCCCTATGCTCTCCTGTGTGTCAGTACACATAGGGTACATACCTGCATCGTCACCTTTGATAGCTTTATTTCTGCCGCTGCAGAAATAAAGCTGTCTAGAGGATGAGATGTTCAATTTGAGCCCAGTTTTGGCTGTTTTGGTGATTTTTTGTATTTTTCATTCATTAGTAGTAAACTGGCAGTTATAGAAAAATAGCTGAATATGTCAATGGTTTCCTCCCAGTTTCTCAATATCTCCACATTTCTTAGCCACATAGTCAGGTTTAATGTAAACTAGAAGTTGTGATCTTCAATTTAAACCCACTTTTGCCTGTTTGGGGGATTTCTTTCATTATTAGTAAACTGGCAGTTATATACCATTCTGTTCAATACAGTTGATTTGACTGCACAGCAAAAACCAGCTAGCTTTGAGGCTGCATACCTCCATAAATAGGAAAGTTCCACACATATTGCAAAAATGCTCTAGTCCACAGTGATCAGACCTACAATTTGAGACCATTTGGTGATAAAATGCAGCTTTGTGTCAATTTTAAACCACCCCAGACGTTTCTGTGCAATACTGTTTGTCATTTGTTCAAAGGCGTACAAATAAACACCTGTATTTGTTGACAGAGATGCTGTGTCAGTGTATAAACACCTGTATTTGTTGACAGAGATGCTGTGTCAGTGTATAAACACCTGTATTTGTTGACAGAGATGCTGTGTCAGTGTATAAACACCTGTATTTGTTGACAGAGATGCTGTGTCAGTGTATAAACACCTGTATTTGTTGACAGAGATGCTGTGTCAGTGTATAAAGGCCTGATCTCATTTACACAGGGGCTGTGTCAGTGTATAAACACCTGTACTTGTTGACAGAGACCGACTTTATACCTTAGAAGAAGGTAAAGCTTTTTTTGTAGCTCTGGTCATTTACTTCGATTCTGGCTGTGGTCATATAACTCAATTCTGACTCTGTTCATGTAGCAGTATTCTGACTCTTGTCATGTAACTCAATTCTGACTATGGTCATGTAGCACTATTCTGACTCTGGTCATATTCCAGTATTGTCACACTAAGTTCCAACATTGGCTAGTTCAGGGATCCCGGCTATTGTGTACTGCCCCAGTATAAATATGTTTAATCTACATACAAAGCTGTTTAATCTACCCTGCCCTCTGCTCCCTTTGAACTGTCCCCTGCTCCCTTTGTCTGTACCCTGCTCCTCTGCGTAAAAATGTCATTTTAAATACAACAAAGATCCGCACAGCAAGGGTATGGAGCGCATAACTTGGCACAGCAAGGCAGCTCCTAGCTGGGCAGATGCTGCAGCTCTGCCTCTCATGCAACTGCTACATTTCATAAAAATAGGAATGTGTCAAGCAAGGAGAATAGCCAATTCGTTAGGAACAGGCATTTGGAAGACAGTACATGTTTCAAATGATTGAAAACTGGGAAACTCTTTGAGAAAAAAATCTTAAAATCCTTTATTGAAAAATAAATAATATCCACATTTGTTTTAAAGAAATAATGTTCCGATAGTCGTTTGAAATGTGCTGCAAGTTTAAAATCATCTGGAAATTAAACACTGATGCCTTTTTTAATTGTATTTTTTCTGAAAAAAAGTTGAAAGGCTGGGAGGATCTTCTGTGGAGAAGATCTTCCCGGCCTTTCAACATTTACTTTTCAAAACGAACATTTGTCATTCAAAAGAATGTGGAGAAGATCTTCCCTCCCTTTCAACATTAATTCTCAAACTGAATGCAGTAGGGATTCAAGGAAATGCATGCACATGGATTAGGGAGTGGTTAACATGTAGAAAACAGAAAGTACTAAATAGAGGAGAAACCTCAAAATGTA